>NW_027605297.1:0-33516 GCF_048128805.1 Centroberyx gerrardi | reverse complement strand
TGGACATTTCAGGGACTGCCTGTGTCGGTGATGTTGGTATTGTGACTGCTATATTGTTTCTAAATTAGAGTCTAAACTCCAGCCTAACTGATCATAATACAGTTTGTAGCATGATCTTGTCTTCAAAACAATTCACAGTGGTATATTACTGTCAAAATGGCTTCTACAAATTATGCTCAGTACAGTATGTGCATCTTACAGACTGAGGGAGGGTTCCTGATGGAGAAATCCGGTTGATAAATGTCCGCTTTACTTGCTTTGCACTGACATGCACATTATTGTTGCTGATACAAACACATAGGGTGTTACCATTCAGAGTTGTCACAGTTATTTCTATCCTTATGTTTTTTTGTTTTGTTTTTAAAAAGTCCGGAAGGTATTACCACATTTTGAAAGTGTAGAGGTCAAGTTCACTTGTCCTGACATGGCTGTGCCCTCTGACACACAGCTGCATATGGTTTTAAGCACAGAGGTGACATGGATGTGACCTTTGCTGTGTAACAGAACGCCCAAGGGAAGACTGAAACAAAAAAAAACAAGCAGTGGAAAGAGCAAAAAACAATAAAATAACAGTAGAGGTGGAATGAGGACTAGCCACTGGAGCTATCCCTTTCAGAGAGAGATGTGTTTGTGAAAATGTGTGTGCATGTGTGTGTATGTGTATATGAAAGAGATGGAGAGAGAGATTTGAGACATTGAGGTGATGGGGGAAGAGAAATGCAGCCTTTCAACTGTTTCCTCTCGTGTGGATTCTTTTACCCCAACTCCCCTATGCAGGTAGCTACCTGTTCCAGGTACAGCTAGACACACTTGCAACCTGAGTGAACGTCTGAACCCCGCATATATTAGGAGACCACAGGCCCTCTGTGTAAACTCAACTCAACAGGCTTGCCTCAGTGGAAGATGGAGAGATAGGCTTCCTGAAATGGAATGAACTGAAGTTAGTGAGGTAGTGAGCACCATGCTGGTGGTGGAGATATAATTAGGAGATATGGAAGGTCAGTGAGGAATTAGCTTTCATAATGTGTCGTGAAAGAGCAGCACGAAAAAGCACCCACACATTTAAGTGTGCTGAGGTACACAGGCACAAATACACACAAAGAAATAACACACTGCAAAATGTCCATCTTACAATCATTTAATATCATGCTGAGTCTAACGGACCCTAACTTTCCTGTCAAATGTGAAAAAATCTGCCAATGATGTGACAATTTCACCTTTGAGAACCTTTCAAGAAAGTGACATTATCTTGATACTCGTGGAGTGATCTGCATCATTTCAAGATGATTGTCACTTTTTTAATTATTGTCACTTGTCAATTATATGGAGACAAGAAGAATTATTTTGCTCCACTGACAGATTTTTTTCACTTGTTTTAAGAAAAATAAGAATTTAGGACTCAATTAAATGAGTTATTAAGATGGACATTTTTTGCAGTGCACACACAAAGTTCCTTGAACTATTTCCCTCAGTGACATAAACATCAGCTTGCAGGGCTTCATTAGAGGTGTGAAGCTGGTACTGTGTGTGCGTGTGTGCGTGTGTGTGTGTATGTGTGTGTGTGTGTGTGTGTGTTTGAATGCGTTAGCTGTTGTTTGAGTCTTTCTCCCTTCCTCTCCTCCTCTCTCTCTTTTGCCACGTCTCTCTGGGGACATCAAAGGTATTAGTGAGGTATTTTCAGGTAGAAAGCCTTTAGGGCTTTGGTGGTGTTTCTGTGGGAGTTTTTTGAGGATTGTGTTTATCTATCCTTCGCGGAGCACTTTTGCAGTCGAACGTTCCCAAAATGTCCCCACACGGGGAGCAGCAGTGTGTTAAAAAGGCCTTCTGACAGCAACTCTGCTCTCTTCTCCGTCACGCCGCATGACCGTTTGGTGTACGCCTCTGGCACTGTCCGGTCTACTGCGTCCAATAATGCACCGTACAGAGACAGAGAGAGACACACACACACGCACGCGCATACACTTGTGGACACGCGCATTACAGACTCACACACATACACATTCACTGTGACACAACTCAGAGAGACATACATAGTTTACAGGGAACGCACACACAGATACAAACATTCACACCCATGCACACTCATACACACACACTGAATTCTAGTGTGTGTTTGCACATGTGTGTTTGTGTTGTGTTGCATTGTGTTGTGTTTACTGTAGCTATCACAAAACATGCTGGAGCTATCCAAGTACCGCATTGATCTATCTGTCCTCTGTAGCCAAGCAAGATGGCCGCCTCTGGATTACCCTGTGTGTGTGTGTGTGTGTGTGTGTGTGTGTGTGTGTGTATGTGTATGTGTGTTGTCTGATAAAACATGTTTACCTATTCTGCGGTTAGACGTTGTGCCAAGCCAACCAAGCAGTCAACACCGCTTTGTGTAGCCAAGAAAAACCCATTTCTTTTAATGAGAAAGGAAAAGGGGGACAGAAAGATATATAGAGAGGATGAGAGCAGAAGAAAGATGCACAATGAGAGATAATGGGAAAGGGCAGGAACTAGGAGCAAAAAGGAGAGATGTAGTGATGAAAAGGTGAAGGCACTAAGATAATGAAGATTGGCTGTGTTTTGGTATGCTGCTGTGTGTGAATGTTTGTGTATTAAACATTGTGAAAGTGTGTACGAGGGAGAGAAGAGGGAGGGGGGGGGGAGAGAATACGTAGCGTGTTTGTTTGTGTGCGGTGTGGTCCAGAGAATAGCCCAATCCCCTCAGCTGTGTCACTCACTGCTTAGTAATGCCAAACAGGAAATCAATGTATCCTGCTGTGTGTGTGTCTGTCTGTGTGTGTGTGTGTGTGTGTGTGTGTGTGTGTGCGCGTCTCTAGACACCTCTGGCTGCCAATGTTTCTCTCCTGGAAGAGTGTTTGTGCATGTGTGTGTGTGAGAGAGAGAGAGATGTGTCTGCCCACAGGCCAAAGGCAAATCCATGCCAGGGAAAGCAGGGCAGTGCCATCCTCATCCCCCTCTGCTGTATTCTCTATCTCCAAATCAATGTCTCTGCTCAGTTTAGCAGTCAAGCCAATCAGTCTTGCTAGATATAACAAAAGGACAACTCGGCTGAAGAACTCACCATAGCAACTGGGATCAATTCTAATGTAGAATTTTGACTCGCTTTATTTTGCGTGGAGACTAACAACACTGTTAAATTTCATTGCACAACAGGAAAAAGTTACCAAAGGGGGCTAGTTTGGTCTATATTCTTAGTCTGAATGGCACAGGACTGCACTGCGGTGCACATTATGTATAAATGAAAATGGGATTTCTTGCAAATCGTTTACTGGCATGGAATGGAATGGAGATGCAGATCAACTGAGACAGAATATTCCTAATAATTCAGAATATATATAGTTTTATTGCATCTTCATGGTTTAGCATTTCTGTTGTTTTTAATAGCAAGTAACAGTACAGTCTGTTCATGTACTTTTTCCACTCATAAACTAACACCAGTTTCAAATCCACTATAAAAGACTGTAATAATTTTAATTTCTGTCATGGCTGAATTTCTACTTTTGTGAATGGTATTGAAATATTTAAAATACTAGCTGATAAAGCACATAGTGTGGCTGTCCAGATTGTCTTCATAACATATAAGGTATTTATCACTACATCACTAACAGTATCAACTGCTTTCAGCTGTTATGCACTGTCTCACAGTAAACTGTGCAATATTGTTTGAAACAAAAAGATGAAGGAACGCTACACTGTGTTTTTAGTGATGTATTATGCAAATTAAAAAAGCAAATGCTTTTAAAAAATTCTAATCTATCAGTGATGCACTTTAAACAACATTAGTTGTTGATGCTGAATGAACACTAAACTGGACGCTACTAAGGGTTTGTTTGATTTGACCAGATTTGATTTCTCTTATTCTTTTTTTTCCCTCCCTGTGTCTCTTTGTTTGCGATGTGCATCAGATTTTCCCTTGAGGCCATGTGAGATAAAGGCTGCACCAAAATCTGACAAGTCTGTTTTGGCTTATCTACCTTTAGGGTCAAACAGCAGTGTCACATCTTCACATCTAGTCAGGAACGACGGCCACGTTGTGTCTACACACTTCCATGTTGTTGCCTCCCTGTGCTTGTTATAGCAGGACTAGGTGTCCCTAGTGATGGCTGGGCCGTTCTGTGTATGGTAATGCCTCCACTGGATGAGCCATACCTCCAGGCATGCACACTTCAAAATGTTTAACATCAGGGCAATGGCAATATATTAAACATCAGGGCGATGTATGGTGCTGTGTCTACGGCCCAGCCCGGTAATCAGCCACAGGTGAAGATTTGGCTCATACGGTGTGAGAGGACTGCCTTGACGGTCAATGCTATTCATTGATCTGGATTATAGCCCCGCCTACCAACACTCACACACACACTCAAAAAGCTGCTGATCTCAGTTCAAGATGGAGGAAAAACTCATGGGTTTGTTTCCCTTGTTGTCATTGTCTGCTGGTTGTCTTTCTGTGGAAATAAAACATGGTTGTGAAAAAAATCATGCTGTCGTTTATTGTTATGCACTAGTTGTGCCAATGTAACGTTTTAGAATGCTCCATCACATCCATTTTCCTCTTGGAACACCTGCTTGCATTGCTATTGCTACTAATTTCAGAAGAAATGAGAAAGGGAGACAAAGAATAGACAGTCTGAATGTTGACTGATATGGACACCTGCATCTTTGAAAAGATGAGAGATGTGTGTGGTGAAAGTAGAGGGAGAGCATTATTCATTCTCTCCATTACAAACCAGCCACTGTATACCTTGCATACTATAGTCCAGTCACTAATGAGGTTATGCGCTTCAGAGCAGATGGGTGGATAACAGGCTGCCAAGTGCACAGTGTAGCATGACACTGTCATTAACTTGGGAAAGTGGGAGATGTAGTGCAGGATGACAAATGATTTCTGTTGATAAAAGAAAGTAGTTAAAAGGTGTTCACTTGAAAGTTTGCTGCACTCTTTAATCATAAACTGTCATATTTATGTTTCACATTTCCACTGTGGCTGTTCTGCAGTGCTATAGGTTGTTACTCAGAGAACAGAGGTTTGGTACACTTTTGAGTGGATAAATTCAACAACTGAATTGTTTTCTTGGGTGCAAAGTACAGTTTATTGGGTTTCTATCTATTATTGCATGCAAAAAAAAATAGCAAATTTATCCATTTTGTGCAGCAGATATGACACCAGCATGACATAGCGAAAACATACCAGCAGCAAATAGAATGATCAATTCAATGGATTTATATGCTTCAGTTTGTTTGTTCACATGGTTATGAAAGTTACAGTAAGGTGCTGTTTCACAGAGCCAAGTAACAGATTTGGTTTTCATTGAAATTGAATCTGTGAAATTGATTTTCAGCAAAACTGATTTGTTTTGCTTCCTGTTGATACAAATCAGTCTGGAATACAACAATCAAAGCAAAAGGTAACAATGAGAAAGCAAATTAACTGAAAGCACATATGCCGAGGACTAGCAGCCCTCCATCAACCATTGACTTGACAGTTATGTCTGTGCAGAGTTCAAGAGGAAGAGTTCAACAGGCTCTATGTACAGGCAGATCTCAGAATAGAACGACATGCTGCAGATACATGCATGCCAGGAAGCCCACTAAACAATAACCTTACTGTGATGTGGATGGAGGTCATTGACATTATTGGAAGAGCTTTTTTTTATGATTAGGAGGTAGCCATCATATTTCCATGCTGTATAATTTACCTAAAGCAATAACACTAGAATGGTTTTCATTTGCCTTTTAAATGCAAACCAATACTTTGACTCTTTCTAAAAATATATTCCAACTGAAATCAAACATGAAACACATTTGGCTTGTTT
Organism: Centroberyx gerrardi; assembly: GCF_048128805.1. Lineage (NCBI taxonomy): Eukaryota > Metazoa > Chordata > Actinopteri > Beryciformes > Berycidae > Centroberyx > Centroberyx gerrardi. Next base: position 27,694 of record NW_027605297.1, on the reverse strand, counting down.
CACAGACATGGATTAAACTTAATCCTAGACACAGGTTTCTTTCTACCGAGATCTCCATTTGGAAAAATAACTCCTAATCTAAGTCTGACAGGTGGGACCTACTCGTCAGGTAATCGCTATTGCGTGCGAGCTAATGATAAGAGTCTAAAGTCGCTAGTTTCATGATGCAATGTTATATGTCACCCAGCGTAATGCGCTCAAACCAGACAGGAATGTTTTCCAAGGTGCTTAACATGAGCTATGCTATCGAAAAACCTTCTTCCAAATTGTATTGTGTCGTTCAGTGAGATTAACAAGTCTTATTAGGTGGTCAGCCTTCATGTTGCAGGCTTGCAGCATTATATTTTGTGGTGGGTCCTCCTATAAGTGCAGACAGTTGTGCCTGCAGTGCGCTGTGCATCATGTGCCAAGTGGCAAGTTGTGTAAAAGGTAAGTAGGACACTGTTAGTGGTAATTGTAGGTGATTTTTATCCCTGAGGCGTTGTAACAGGGGTAATGTAGGGACTAGCCTATGGGGTAAATGTGCAATTTCATAGTGAAGCTGAAGCTGACAGCTGGTGTTTTGCACTTTTGTCATTTCTAACTGGGTTATCGCAATAACACAGTACATTGTCTGTGTATGTTATAGATTGCTGTGTTCCTCCCTAACTCTCAGTCCTCTACAGTCCGCTCTCTCTGTCTGTTCAGTGGTGTGTGTGGGAGATGGCGTGCAAGTTAATTTCACTGCGTTTCAGGTTTGGTTGCTTACTGTGTCTTATCCAATCCACCCTAATTTCACTGGTTTGGAAAGATCGCCGTTGTGTTGATTGTTTGCTGTGCACACTCTGCACAAGCTCTGGTGGCAGCAGAGCCCATAACTCTGGGGCTCTGGGCCTTCACCGCCTTATCCCATCACTTTTCATATGGTGATTTTTAAAATTAAGAAAACTATTCAGATTTTAAAGAAGATAGTGAGTCTATTTTTCTGCTTGGTTGAACACCCTGTGTGGGGAGCGAGACAGTTGGTGTGAATATTCAGTGGCAAAGCCCTTGATGTAAGGGTCGTCCTCAGGTCACATCAGAGGAGTCTTAATCTGTGTCTCTGCAACTGGCCAGTTATCTGTAAGTACACTGCAGATGGCATTGGCCTTTAGCAAGACTTCACCATTTCTTTTGAGGATGTGTGAGTATTGTATTTTCAGTTTTATTCATTCTCTTCCTGTGCTACATAAAACCTTAAACCAGCTGTGTGGATGTGCAGGAGAGCTTTTAAATGCTTAAGCGACAGAGGCACAGAGGGCCTTTTTGTATTTGACTTTTTGTTGTTTTCTTAGGGAGAGGCTCTATGCCTCGTCGCCTGCCACCAGGGTACCCAGCCACGTCTCTTGAAGGAGAAATGCCAGCCTCGCTCTCTTCCTCCGGCGATACTTTCAAATATTCACAAACGCTGCAGGCGAGGCGGCTTAACTTGAGCACAGGGAAGGTTGGGGGGGGGAAAACACACAAAATTCCAGTGTGCGCTGTGGGATGGCAGAGGAACATGACCATAATTAGATCCCCTGACAGCCGGTGGACTCTCACCTCCTCTAGGACAGGACCTCTCACTCTCTAGCTTTAATTCACACACAGAGGCTCATTGGCTCATTGCTCTGCATACTGAGCCTAATCAGCTTGAGCTGTGCAGTGGGGATAACCATTAATGACCCAGAGATTAACTGTCTACCATTTCAGAGTGCCTACTGTCAAGGTTAGTTGCTGACTATGCTGTAGAAATGGCGGAATAAAAATCAAGGCAGAGGCGACCTGGAATATGTCCCCTTGTGATTGACAGTACAATATTTAGACAAGGCATGATCCCGTAACTGACAATTTGGGGTTGGGTAACTGTTTCAAAAGTTTAATGCTCTTTAGAGAAGAGTTATAAAGACTTTGCTAGAAAGCCTCAGGTTCCTCTGAGGTGAGAGAACAACCCCAGCTCCCAACTTAATACTGCTCCCTCCCACAGTTCAGCAATTCACAGAACTCCGGATGGGCTGAGACAGTTATGTAAATGGAAACCGATCACACACTCAACCCATGCACCATATGAAAGAGCATGCATGGACTGCATGTAATCAAAGCCACTGACCTCACCTCATTTTTGACTCGAGGCACAAACAGAGCAGCCTTTGGAATGGGAATTGACTTAAAATGCCAGTAGCAAGCTAAAGAGAGCGGCCTTGCCCTTGCTCAGCTTGAAGGGGTATGGAGTGCAAGAGTTGTTGGAAGCATAATGAAGTCATATTTTTAGCATGACAATTTTTCTTTATGTCGCACTAAGTGCTTTGATAAATCATACTTATCCTTATACAGTATGTTTGGCAGAGTGAAGAGCAAGCATTTGAGTGGCTGGTACTTGGTGTTCTGATAACAGGAACATAAAAAAGTTAGATTGCTTGCAGTAGCTTACTTTCCTCCTCAGGAAGGACGCAGACGAGAGAAAAACAGATGGCTGGAAGACTGTCTGCACGTAACAAAATGAAGTCAGCCAAAGCAGTCAGGGACAGGGCCAAAACCTCACACTACTGCAACAATGCGACTTGAAAAATGGACTGACAAAGTTTCAAAGTCCAGTCAAAAGTTGGCAGTGGCACTGTTCTATAAGAAGCAAGAAACATTTTCTGTACAGTTGTGTGTCATAACACAGTGGCTCAAACGTAAAGACAATCCATATTGAACAGAAATAGAACATAATTTCATTAAAAGCCCTGACAGCATACTGCACAACATATTGTAGTTACATACTGTGCAGGCCTTTAGGAATCATCGGTGGTGAATTACATCGCCGGTGAGCAGGAGTAGATTAGATAGAAGTAGACTGTAACATCTTCAACACTTCAAAGCTTTCCACCTCACTTTGAACTTGGTTGTCCATATTATATGTTCTTTCCTGTCTTTCTTTACATTTCAAAGTGACACAGTGAGGTTGTTCTTTCACTGACTGCAGGATTTATGGCCTACGTAACGTAACAGCATCTTCAAGAAGAATCCTCAAACATTATCCCGTCCGCCCTTCATGTTCATATTGTGAGAATGCATTTCAATTACCAAAAAAATCAGCTCTGTTAGGGGCCGGCTAGTGCTGCAAATGATCTCCTCTATCAGACTGAGGAACAAGAGACGGGCATGCAGGAAACAACAAAGAAAAAGAGAGCAAGCAAGCAAGGAAAACTTGAGCATTGAATCATAACCCAGTCGCTGCTCAATTGGCCTTAAATTGGGAAGAGCGTGTCGGGAAGCTAGATAGATCAAACAAACCTGTTGAGGGTTTTGAAGTGCATCTAAGATGGATGTCATCTTCAGGGGTTAAACAAACACTACCTGCAGCAAGAGGCCGCACTCTCTGCGCGCTTTCAGAGATCAATCGCAATACTGCTGCACAATAAAGGTTTTTTCCTCGGCAGGCATGGCTGCTGCTAATGACGGGGCCTGGTGGTCGCGAGGGATGTTTTACTGCTGACGTATCAACACCCACCTCCTCCGATATTTATCACTCCCTCAGCACCGGCCAGACTTCACACAGCATGCTCCCGAGGCTAACTGCCCAAAAGTGTACAGCATGCAGTGACTGTGATGATTAAAATTAATGAGCGAACGTGCTTCAATACAAGGGATTATTGATAAGTGACAACTGGCCCTGCAAAGACACCCATGGAGTCTAAACACACCTCGAGCTCCAAAAGTGTTTGGATGGCGGCACTTGCGACTTTACACTTCAGATTTAAAATGAAACGATTACTGCATTCTGTCCTAAATCACTCAGATGAAGTATGAATAATGACAATTGGCTAAATGACTGTGTGTAAACAAGGGTAGCATTTCATCCTCTTAAGCCATCAAGCTCCTGTTACAAAGCTTCACAATAGGCATGGATAACTTACTGTACATGAGTGGCTGTTGTCCTCATGGCCGTCCCACAGTTCTGCTCTTTCAGCTGCCTGTGAAGCTGCCTTTATGGCCTGACATAATCCCTGAGCATGACTTCCTAACTCCATTAGTAAGCGGGGTAAGTGATGTGGCCACAAATCCTTGGTACCCTAGCTTTCCAGTCTCACTATTCAGCTTTCGCTGCTAGTTCAGCATATCCATTCTTCTTCTTTTCATATGCCTGCTATTTCATATAACTGCTATTTCTTCCAATTTTCTCATTGACTCAGTGAGAACTACAAAGTAAACAGTTCTTTGAAAAGGGATCGTAATAACAGGTGAGGTCTAAGGCTGGTGCTGATTGTGAGCAGAACTGTAAATTGTTGGCCTGTAATTGCTTGAACCTAACTTGTGCCTACTCAGTAACAGTTCAGTAATAATGGAAATCATTGCATTTAAAGATTTCCTGATTATATACTAAGACAACTGTGCTGGAATCTGTTCAAATACCTGTGGCACCTTGAAATGGGGGGTTCATGTCGTACAAAAAAGTAGGTTATTTTTTTATGTTTTTACCTTTATTTTTATGTTTACCAGTTGAAAACACCCTCAAATGAAAGAATTTTTGCGACTTAACTATGGAGTTTTGGAGTTAACTATGGATTTTATTTGCCTACAATGGAAAAAGGCATTCATGCAAAGTAAAAAAAATATGCCTGTTTCTTTGCACCTCTCCCTCCAATTTGATAAAATGGCACTCAGCTACAGCAGGTGCTTTCTTTTCGAAGGATTTTCTGCTCCTAGGGAATACTTTCTCAACATTTTCCAGCTTCAAACCTGCATTTTGTGTACCTACACTGAATTCTTCAATTTCAGGGATAATACAGGCCTAAGCTACCCACACAGCTACCCACAGGCATTGAAACACACAGGCACAGATCACAGATACTTGAACACACGCACACACACCCACATGGATATATTTAATAAATCTAGAAGGGTTAGCTAAATTATAGGTACGGTAATCATGCTAAGAATGGGCTGATATGAAAATAACACTGCAGCAGTCTTTAGAATATGCAAGGAAAAAGAAACCCTAATTAAATGAGTCATCAATCTACTGCACACTGTAATACAGCATGGCATTGTTTGCCCAAATGACACAAGTTCATTTTAGAGGGATTCAAACTCCTCCTCATATCATAGATTTCCATCCACTTTGAATGCAGAGCAGAGCAGGCTGGGCTTTCTAATGTTAAGTGCCTGAAGCCTTGAATAATTAGTTTGAGAAGAGACGAGTGCCCCGCTCTTTTAGGAATGGCTCAGCGGTTTTCCTTCTGAGGGTTGTTTTTTGGGGAGGTTCTTTCTAGATGTTCTTTCGGAGCTTTTGATATTTGCTGACATGGAAATGAGTCTCAGTTTTGAGGAACCGCTGTGTGTCTATGTGGGTCAGACCCACCTGTTGGCGCTCACGCTGGCAACTGCCCGCATTCTTAGAAAAAGGTTCAAAAAAGTAATTATTACTGTACATGAGGTCGACTGAGGTAATAATACTGTACAGTTGTGAGAAAAACTTTGTGAACGCTTGGGAATTACCCGGATTCCTGCAGTAATTGCTCCCAAAATATGGTCTGATTTTCATCAAAGTCATAATAATAAACACTGTCTGAATAAGCAAATAACACACAAATAATTGCACTTTTTTCACGTCCTAATGAGGACACTGTATGCATTCACACTCTTGGATGGAAAAAGTATGTGAACCTTTAGATTTAAGAACAGGTAGAACCTTCTCAACAACAACCTCAACCAAACGTTTCCTCTAGCTGCTGATCAACGGTTTAGAGGTATTTCGGACCATTCCTCTTTACAAAGCATTTTCAGTTCATTGATATTTTCGGGACGTCTTGCATGAACGTCTCGCTTCAGGTCATGACAGCATTTCAATAGGCTTAAGGTCACGACTCTGACTTGACCATTCCAAAATGTGAGTTTTCCATCAGTTTAAGCCCTTCTGTTGTAGATTTACTTCTGTGCTTGGGGTCTGTAACGAAGGCACACTTCGTTACTAATCCTTTGCACTATTTGCACATTTGTATTGTACACTTTGATTTATTAAATGGTTTGCACAGCATAGTTTGCACAGTAATATTTGCACAGCATTAATAATTGCAAACAGAGTCATGATTTAAAGTATTTTATTGAATATATATTTTACTAAACATTTTAAGTTTGTTGGTGTGAGTTATTTTATCTTGTCCTGCTGGAGCAGTTACTCAGCATGGTCAAGGATTGAAGCTCCACCTGAAGGAAACAAACAAATGTTCAGTACTCAACCTGACATGAAATGGGTTTTCATTGTTTGGTTGAATATCATGATTTGGTATGGGCAAGTGCAATATTTCTAAGTGCAATACCTTAAGTGCAATATATATTTCTAAGTGCAATACTACAGTGGTGCAATGTAAGGGTTTTAATTGTTGGTTCATGCAATCACTTACCTGTGCTGTCTTGTCTGTGTTCCAGGGTGTTCGGGCAAAAGAGTTCCCCGGGGTGTCCGAGCACCTATATATAGTTCCGGGAGGGACCATGTGATGGGATAGCAGAGGGGGTGTTGTGTGTTGTGTGGGTGTTTGAACTCAAATGTATATTGTTTATATGTTGCAGTATTTATTGTTTGAGAGCAACATCAATTTGACTGTATGTATCGGATAGATATGTAGACTGGTAGGTTAAAGGGGGCAGTGTATTGTATTGTTGAATGTTATGCAAGTGACCCCTATAGTTGGTAGCATCCAGGTTAATTACCTGAGGCAGAGTATAAAAGGCTGCCAGTGTTCATCTGCCTCAGCTATTGGTAGGACCCTGGAGAGCTGCTCATAGCCATGCTCTCATTTTTTGCAACTTAGTGTCATTTTTGTCTTGTTATGCCATTTTTGTGGGTGAATAAACACCTTTGGTTGCACCGTACCACCGCCTCTTTTGCTGTGAATCCAGCTGCTAATCGGGTCAAGCCTAACAGGGTCATTGTCACGCTGTGTGACCCAACTTCTGTCACGTTTCAGATCACAAACCCTGATAATCTTGTGTAGAATTTCCTGATGCATTGATCCCTCAGTGATTTCAAGCTGTCCAGACCCTGAGGCAGCAAAGCGGCCCCGAACCATGATGCTCCTTCCACCATGTTTCACAGTTACGATGAGGTCCTGGTGTCGGTATGTAGTGTTTTTTTCCTCCAGACATAACATTGTGTTTTTGCCAAAAAGTTCAACTTTTGTCTCATCAGTCCACAGAACCTTGTTCCAGTAGCCTTGTGGAGCATCCAGGTTGTCTTTAGCAAACAGACGGGCAGCCATTTTTATTTATTTATTTATTTGGAGAGCAGTGGATTCCTCTGTGGTTTCCTTCCATGAACACCACTCCTGTACACTGTTTTTCTTATTGTGGACTCATGAAAACAGACATTAGCAAGTGCAAGAGTTGCCTGCAGATCGAAGTTGTTACCCTAGAGTTCTTTGTCATCTCCTTGAGATTTGTACGGCAATGGTGCTGAATTTCTTCCATTTGTTCCATTTACCCGCCTGCCTGTCTTTAGGGATGCTTCTGGAGCATGTTTCACTGTAACAGATCTCTGCTGAGAAGAGTAGACTCTGTTGGTAACCAAACTTTGTGGATTATTTGATCAGGCAGGGCACCTCTAACCCATATCTGTCATCACGCTGATTGAATTACCTGACTCCAATCACCCGCTTTCACAGAAGTCTTTATGTGAGAGGTTCACATGCTTTTTTCTAGCCTAGACTGTGAATGCTTAAACAGTGTCTTCAATAAAAACATGAAAACGTACAATTGTTTGTGTGTAATTTGCTTATTCAGGTTGTGTTTAGATAGCGGCAACTCGATAAAACCACCATAGTAGGAAATGTATAGAACGGTTTGCTTTAACTCATCACCTCTCATATTATGCCCCCTGTTGAATTCGACCCAACTCATACAAGGTAAAGCTTTTTCTTACGACACTTTTTCTTTGGAAATGTCTTCCTGCTGCGATTAGACCGGCAAACTATAGATGTCTTTAAATCCAAGCTTAAAACTCTTCATAACGACGACTTAGCACTAGTTCAGCTTCCTTCCGATGGGAATTCAGTTTGTGTGCACCTGTTCACTCATGTTGGTGTGTCTGTTTGTGTGAGTGGGAATAAACCACATACAAAGTTAGTCTGTTGTGTGTATGGGTGTGTCTCCTATCTCTTTTCATTTCAGCTGCAGCTGGGCAGTATCACGTCCTTTGTGGCCCTCAGCTCTTCCTCCCTCCTTGGTAGCTGTTGTCCATGGTGACTCAGACGGCGCTGACGTTCCTGCATCAGGTGTCGTTCCTACGATGACCTTGATGATGACAACCATGGTGACGTGACATTGTCCCGATGTTCACCCCTGCGTTCTTATTCTGTGTATTTTGTTTAATATGTTCCATGTTGCTGTGAACATTTAATCTTTGTCCGCCCGCTCTCGGCACCCACTCCACCGCCAGACTTATAGTGGCTTCCATAAAGTAGGAAAGATAGGAAAATTGCATGTGTATAATGTTCTGTGGGGGGAGTTACAACATGTAGTGGCATATCAGTGTTTCTGTTGAACCCATGCTATCCTCCTTTTATCATGAGTTTAAACAATTCATCCCCTCAGTTCATGTGGTGAAGCAACCCACGCCTGTTAAATCAAATCATCCCAGTGCTTTCAATTAAACATCAAACAACATGTGAAAATGGTAGACTTTATTTGTGTGTAAATGGAATCTGTGATAGGCTTTCCATTCCCTATTATTTTTCTTTTCACAAATACTTCATCAATTCGAGGGGTGGAAATAACAACAAAAATAAATAATAAAAATAGATCTGGTGAAAATGCATGTGAACTGAAAAGAAGAGTGATAAATTATCAAGTGACTTGATAAATCCAAGGATGATTTGATTAAAATCAAAGTGAATTGATAAAAACAGAGCCATTTTCATAATTTATCCCCACTTTCTGTCATTCAAATGAACCTTAGCATACTTCCACTGTCCCAGCAGCATGTTTTTTCATACATTTAAGTAATTTATTAATATGGAATGTATGATATTGACAGTTTTTACTATATGGCAGCAACTGAAAAATAAACAACAAAAAAGTGAATTGTGAATTAGAAATGCACATAAAAATTGGCTCTTGCACTTATTGCATTCATGGATGAGTCCTCATAACTAACTGGTAGAGGCTTTCCTGTAAATATAACCACCAGTAACACGGAAAAAACAAAAAAAAACAAAGCAGAGGAGAAATCCATGAAATTAGTAAGTCTCCATTCTTCGATTTTGCCAATGCATCAGTCAGACCTAATGAGGGGCTGTCAGCTACCTGCCTTGCCAACACACAGATTAGGTGCTGCCGACTGTTGTTGTGGGCATCGAGTGTGTGTTTGCAGTAATCAAAAAATAAGCCAGCTCAATCTGCCTTATTCAGAAATTGCCAGCAAACGGTCCAAACGGTACAGGATTCATTCATCATTTTTAAACACAAGGAAACTGTCTCTTCCACAGCAAAAGAAACAGACGTTTTTGTTCTTGCTTCGAATTTGAAGAAGCCGTTCCAACCTGATCAGTCAGAAAAAGCACAACAGCGAGGAGAGTGGGCCAGTGGCAGAGCAAAGAGGCAAAGATAACAGGCTTATCACCAGGTGACAAATACTAAGACCGCAAACTTTTATTGGGGCACTGGCCCAGTCGGCCCCAGGCCTTCAGGCGATTCTTATTGTCGAACCCTGACTCAGTCTCCAGAGTCTTTGCTGTCTTTACTCTGCCCAGATAGAGCTGCGGTTGCTCTTGTGCCGATACATGCTGGTTGACACATTTGACCTCTCTGGGGCGAGGGAGTTAAATGGGCAGTTGAGCATGCATGTGTGTGTGTTTGTGTGTGTACACAGGCAAAGCCCTCAGGTGTGGTGAGGGTAAAGGGTGCAGGTGCTCAGTACAGCCGCTCATACAGCAACAGCCGAGGTGGAAACAGCTCCAGCTTGGTCCTGCAGCTTTTTATATATTTTTGCCTTCTATTGATGTAAAGCACTTTGAGCTGCATGTTGTGTATGAAAGGTGCTATACAAATAAACGTTATTATTATTATTATTATTATTATTATTGTCCTACTCCAATATGACACGAAGAACATTGTCACAGTTTGGCATATGTTCAACCCTTACATATCACATTTCCCACTCACTTATGCTTCCACATCAGTATGGCTCTTTTGCATTTATCAAACAAATAACTGTTTGCCTTTGTTTTTTCATCATAAGAAATATGAAATTAATTGTGCTGAATAAACTTTGATGATGAACTATCAATAGGCATGAAAAAAATAAGATGGCAATGAAAAAGAAACAAAGAGAATACAACTGAAAGGAGAATTACCAGAATGCAATATTACAAACAAGGCCAGATCTGAAGATAATATTGCTTCTCCTTTTCAAAAGCCCTCAGTCTCTCATTGTGCTTCAAAAGAAGATGCGGGGGTGTATAATGAGAATAGCAGGGGCAAACCACATACATTTCTGTAAAGAAAGGAGTCCAGCGCTGTTTATTCAATGTCGTTCTAAGTAGAAAAGTCATTTGATTACAGATTATTTGGCGCATGATTCTTCTCTTACACATTTAATACATCTGACCTTGAAACTTGAGATAAAACAGGACAGGACTTGAAACACTTTTCCTTTTTGTTCACATTACATGCTTTCGGAATGCAACATGCTTGCCCTTCTATCTTCTCCTCCTCCGCCTCTCTTTCTTCTTCTGTCCCGGCTCAGTTGGGGGGATCGGGAGGAGATTCATGTCCCAGGGAGAGTATTTGTCAGTAACAGATCAGCCGGGGCTGCTGCAGTGGCAGGTATCTCCATCACCTCTGTGGTGCCTTCCCTCCCCTGCATTGATCAACTCCCTGTGTCTGGCTAACTGGGGTCTGGAAACACATCTGCAGCCTGAGAGACCCTCTAACAACTGGGGACTCAGTGGAGATCTATACTTAAAGCACTGTGGAGGCTTGGCCCATAGCTCAGATTGAGCAGAGGTGCTTTATCTCCAGCCTCTCCAGTGTGATAGCGGTGCTCACGGAGGAGCATTTGGCCCAAAAACGTGAGCAGCACACTCCAAAAGACTCGGAAATGGGAAACTTTTGCATGGTGCACACATCAGTTGTGTACGATGCGCCCTCCCTCCCTGTCTGCCATGCTCCAGATGTCATTGCAATCCTCTTCTCTCGCAGAACGTATAATAGACTTGTCCAATATTCAGAGAGCCAGTCGCCGTGTCAGCCCCGGCTCCCTCTAACACACTTAGACACCGGCTCTATAGCTCTCCCACGTTCTCCTGAGTGAAACCAGGAAACAAGGTGTCGTGTGATGGACAGACACAATCACACAGTGTTTTCTTGCCAGTACACATCTGTCAAGGGCCTTTCCATTTTTCAGATGCATCAGTATACTGTGTGACAGGAGAAGTGATACAGAATGTAAGATGGGGGTATTGGTGAAGAATAGCTTTGCTAGAAAACTACATTATTTATTTTGGTCTTTTTGATGAAGTGTTGATGTTCTGTGATGATTGAATGCAGGTTTCCTACAAATAGGAACATGTATTTGATGCTTAAATATGCGTAATGTGCTCACAACACAATACTTCTCCAGGAACGTGATTTGTCACTTCTATTGGCACCTTTAAATCGCGCCTTGAAACCCATCTCTTTTCTGTAGCCTTTGATTCTGATTTGCTTGTTTGTGTAGTTTTGTGGGTTTTTTTTGTCATCTCTTTGTGTTTTAAATACTTGTACAGCACCTTGGTCGACACTTGTATCTAAGTGTGCTATATATAAGTATATATATATATATATATATATATATATATATATATATATATATATATATATATATATATATATATATAAATATATAAATAAATAAAATATATAAATAAAGTGAACTTGAACTTTGTGAACTTGAAAATTGCACTTGACTTAGATGTGAAAAAAAATCTCCTATTTACCAAGATGTCACATAGAACCTTATAATTTCAAGGTCATATGCATGAGTATCTCTCTCTCTATTCCCTATTTTCAGCACCCCCTGAATCATACATCTGACATTTACTTATTACACTTACTTTATAAATTAATATCCGCACAAAAGCTCTCATATCTAATGAGTCTCAGATATGGAGGAGGCCGTGTTTGATAGGAGCATGAGAAAAAGATACAAAAACAGATGGGTAAGAATCAAAAGGTTCTCGAGATCAAAAGGGCTGCATACCGGGAGCTGCTGAAAAGAAATGGGTTAAGGCTTATTAAAGCCATCATTACCTGGCGGGTGCTAACACTTAACTCTTAACAGCAGCCCTCTAATGCAGAGTAGGACAGTGATCTAGCAGGGCCAAACAGATCGATGTGAGACGTTCCAAACATGCTAAACTGGGCTTTGGCTGTAATGAAAGTCTTCCTCCCGGGAGGCCAACACATAATGCAGAGATAGACAGGGAGCAGGCTACTCCCTACATCAGCCAGCAAAGAAAATAACTCTCTCTTCAATGGCCTGTATAACTGGAACATTGAGATTCTAATAGTTCATACATCCTTGGATACAATTTTTTTTATATTTCTTCAGGCATTCAGAAAGTGCATGAATACTGTCCTTTGAAAAGAGACAGACCTTGTCTGGCCCTCATCTGCTGAATGTGCTCTATGCTGTAAGCATCTCCCATTGCTCATTTATTTATTTATTTTTTTCCAATGGGATAATATGATGGTTCTGAATCCAGCATTGATTTCATTAATGCTTTACATTACTTAGAAAATGACAGCAGGTGATGGATAAGGAATAAACATTAGGTAAACATAACAAAATCAATATTGTGATTAACAGATTTTGAAAATTGTACAGTATGTTTTGAGGCAGTTCAGAGAAAACGACAATTTGTATCCAAGGTTGTCTGAGCTTTGTTCCACCCGAAAGCAACTCTCATAAACAACACCCAAAAGACAAATCTCACGCCTGGCTTACAAGACAGAAACACACTGGCCATCACTGTGGTCAAAGGCAGGAGCCAGCAGCATATATTTCCCGCTTTGTACTCCGACTGATGAATTCTTCCCCTCAGATTAGTTTTTAGCAAAGTCATACATCACTTTCAGATATCAATTACAAAAACACAATGAACAGGTTTGCCTTTCAACTCGCAGAAAAGCTGAGGCTCTTGGCTGTGGAGGCCAAGCTTTGAATTGACGATGATTTGCATCGGTAAAGGACAGCTGGGGCTCCTCCACTGCCGCAGACAGCCTCGCATAGAGGACATTACACAGCAGACACTGGTCAGCCCAATGCATATCTCTCAAAACAGTCCACGGATATCAGAAGATTGCCATGTCCCTAGTTATGGCTGAATTGGGTTCCAATGAACGCAGGATTCAACTAGAGTAGCAAGAGCTGGAATTGGTTTCAAGAAAATAACTGTAATTGCTGATATTCTGTTGCTGCCTCTTGCTGGAATGCGTAGTGTTTCACCTCAGATAGCCCACTTAGGTTTTGAGGCAGGCGTTCTCAGTTGTCACATTGGCCTGGGCCTCCCGCATCTTCGTCAATTACCCCGCAATGGCCCGGGACACATTGGAACGGTTGAGGTGGGGACTTTTTGGCAAAAGCAGAGTGTAAGTACTGATGTAGACTGACGCTTGGCGTAAAATGCCCTCGCAGAAATGGTACAGAGGTAGAAAAGTGTCAACCCCATCAGACAGTGGAGGAAATCCCTATCAGGTCTGTTTAAGAGGTCTCAACATCTTCCTTGTCTGCATCTCAAGTGACAGAGCACTCACTCAGCCACACAGACTCGTTTTTGACCTCCATCGCACAGGTCAAAATGACTCAGCACCTGTGTCTCTCCATTTCAGTCTCTTTCTTACTTTCTCTCTCTTTCTTTATGTCTATCTTTCCCTGTTTGTGGCAACGCTGAAAGGGATTGGGGTCTGCATGCCTCAGGGTGGAGCACATGAATTTTTCCCTCAGAAATGATATTGTCATTTTTCCGAATGTTTGTGAGCTCAGAAATGCAATATGTTTGGTGGGAGAGGAGAGTTTGTATGCATTTAAATGTCAGTTGTGGTCATGTGGGCCACTGGCATTGTAGATCATTGGTATTCTTAGTTTTGTTGCCGTCAGTGTGTGTGTGGGTACTGGGTACGTGCACGTGAGTGTGCGTGTGTGTTTGTGTGTGTGGGGGAGTTTTTATTTCTTTTTTCCTCTGCCTTGTTGTGAAGTGTTTTATTAAAGTTCATCAAAAGTCAAAAGCCTGTATATCTGTTTTCTTTGTCTTTATGACTCCCTCACTCACTTTCTCTCTCTCTCCTTCAATACACGTTTGATGAAAGCATTGATTGTTCAGGACAATTACTCCCTCTTCTCCTCGCTGGAACTAAATGTGACACTCAGTCACTGGAGCTGGTGCAACAGCAGTGGGCAGCGGAAAAAGGTTACCTGTCGACTGCGGCCCTCTAATGCTGCTTGCCCTTATGAGTGCGGCGTGCCTTTGTGTGAGTGTTTGTGTGCGAGAGTGCAAGAAGACAGTACAGAGAACAGGGGCACAGTGAACTGATGCAGAGAGACGAGGCGGAGTTCTCTCCCTGAAATATTCATCAGCGCAGGCCTTGGAATGACATCTCCCTAACTTTCACACTCATCCCCTCCCTAAAAGGGCAAAGGGGCAATGTAGCGGCCACGTGTGCATTAAATGATGTCTTCCGATCCAGCAATTCTTTGCTCTGTCGCCTCAAAGTTTTTTTTTTTATAATTGTCTTGACAGAGAAAGAGCAAACAAAAGAGGGAAGAGACGCTCCTTTGTGAGAGGGTGCATCATCTAATGCAAAGAGTATATGAGCTCAACTAAGCTGTGTGCTAACTTCTGTGGCGAAACAGCTCAACTGTAAGGTGAGCAAGTAAAGTGGTTTACATCTTTTCATTTGAAGTAACAGGCTTTGATTGGTCTAGCTCGTCACAAAACATTTTATCTTACCTCTAAAGCACTTCTAACTTTAAAAACTTGCATCTAGGCCAGACTTCCCTTTAAGAAGCAATTCACAAAGCTGCACAAAGCAGCATTTCTTATTTTCCAATAACAGCATTGGAAGTATCAAAAATATATAATAAAAAAAAAAAATTAGCATTATATAAAAAATATTTGTTTCTCGTGGGATGAATATGAATAAGGTTTTTGATTTAGTTGATTTAATATCAACACAAATATTTTTATCTTTCCCCACAGAATATATTTGACGATTCTAATAAGTTTCAATAAGTAGGCCTACTCTTTCCTCCTTTCCAGTCCCTCCTTTATTGTGACTGGAGCTATTGGTTGATTTTGACTTACTTGAGAGCTTTAACAAAGATAGAGACTTTTATGAAAACTGAGTGAATTCATAGAAATGTGACAGGTAGGATCTGTCCAGGTCATCACTGTAATCACTGTCACCTGTGAGCTAAGGAGAACGTTTAAAGCTGCTTGTTTCTGGCTGGCCACTGGAACGCTGGTTGTTTGTAATGCTCTTTAAGCAAACAGCCTATAGGTTATTAACTGGTGGTCCGAGCAGCAACCCAATTTAAGGAGTTGCCAGTACATTTAAGGTGATCAGTGTTCCAATTGCAGCAGCAGCATTGGGAAGGGTGAGAACCACATTAAGGACATCCCAGACTACTGTGCCTGCCTGGTGGTGTGCTTGAGTGTTCATGCGTTGCGCATAAAAGGAAAGCCTTCTTGTGGCCGAGGCTGCCAGCCGCTGATCACTAATGCGTGTAGATTGTTTTGCTGTGCACTGAGTTCCGGCCAATCCCTTCTGCTGCTGGTAGCAGAGCCCCTTTACTGCAGTGGGTCTGGGCCTCCTGCCCCTCTTCCCCTAATGATTGATGATTACTGGTTTTAATGAAAATAAAGCAAATTGCATATTTTTTCTACTGGAACTCACGTCTCTGTTTGGTTCATTCACTTCACACAACTAGTGTGGGTCTCAATAGACCTTTTTCACTGCAGCCATTTTGATGTCATAGCAGGGTAAACACAGGTGTAACTAATAACATTAATGATGGTTCCATTCCATTTAGGTGTTCCAGTGCCAGGGCCCCGGTATTGTGCATGCTGGCTCATTGGAATGGCACTGGAACACCTAAATGGAATGGAACCATCATCAATGTTATTAGTTATCTCCGCCAAGGAGGTTATGTTTTCGGTGCCGTTTGTTTGTTTGTCTGTTTGTTTGTCTGTTAGCAGGATTACGGAAAAACTACTGGCCCGATTTTCATGAAACTTCATGGAAGGGTGTAGCATGGGCCAAGGAAGAACCCATTACATTTTGGAGTGGATCCGGATCCGACTCACGAACAAGCAATAATAGCACGAACCTTGGCGGAGGTCTGCGCTCTCCGAGTGCCCTTCTAGTTACACCCGTGTTTACCCTGCTATGACACGTCAAAATGGCTGCTGTGAAAAAGGTCTATTGTTGATTGTAATACTTGGTGCTATACAATTCTATGGTTAACAATACCCATACGGTCACATAAAGAAAACAAGTATTATGGTATTACACAAATATACACTGATGCATCAAAAAGTATCAAAAATAGAGCTGGAGTGGCATTTATTGTATTTTTTGTCAACGTTTTGTGTATTGGAGTTTTCTGTCAAAGATGGCAAAAGAATAAATGCTAATTTATGTTTATACAGGGGAGATGATTGCAATTTTATTGGCTTTGCAGTGGGTGGAGGAAGTAAGGCCACTCAGTGACCCCTGATGAATTTGAAATATGCAGACAAGACATTGTGTTTGAAATTCAGCAAACTCTATTTAGAATTCAAATGATGGGGCTAAGAATTTGTTTTAATGGATTCCAGCCAGAGGAGTGCACAGACTGTAAAAAGGGGCAGGGGCATTTCTTTCTAAAAGGGCAACTTCTGGGCCCTGGTGTTTCAGTCGGCTATAGCGCCTATCATGTAAATGCAATGTCTTGGGTTCGAAATCAGCTTGGAACCTTTGCTGCTTTGTTACATTCCCTCTCTCCCATCTTTTACTTTGCCTGTTCACTGTGCACTGTCTAATAAAGCAGAAATGCCATAAACATTATCTTTAAAAGGGTAATTCCCCAAAAATGCTATAAGGGGTCCGGAGGCATGATGCACCCCCAGGGAGAAATTTTTGAAAATCTGCTTTTAAAATTTCATTTCATCACATGGCAATTTTTGTACAATGTCATGTATCTACCCTTTCAAGGGAGAGAACGCAATATACTAGCATTTCTCACCTCTCACTCAAAAAATACAGGTTTAAAATTACATGCAATATTAAATGTAACTTTGAAATATCAAATATGACCCTAGCAAAGTAAGTGTTTAGCAAGAGTTTCTTTTCAATCTTTCAGAAACTAAGAAAAAAAAGTTTCCATACAATATAAGAAAGCACTCAACCAGTATTTCTTTTTGTCACTGAGTTTATGTAACCAACCTAACCAAATAAAAAGCTACCTTAGGGATGTAGCTTTAATTCGTGTTAATAAATGTGAGTAATTTAATCAAATGAACGCAGTTAAGTTGTTCATAATAAAGCATGGCCCGAGCAGAAAGTGTAAATTGTAAACAAGTAGACATAGCTTATGTATTGTGAGACGGAAAATGAATAAGTCATAATAAGTTCTAGGAGTTATCTAGAAGTTATCTATGAATTAATCATTAGTACTGAATCACTGAAGTAGTCCATAATAATTGGAGCAGCACACTACAAGCTCCATACCAATCAACTCATGCTCACGCTGATGATGCTGATGATGCTGATGATGCTCTCTCAGATTCTGTCACCCTGGTGGGCCGGCCTGGCTGCCCTCTGTCCTGTCCTCCGTCTCTGTGGCCACACCATTGCCCTTTAATGAAACTGTAAACTCCAAATGACAGACTCCTCCTTCAATTACCACTCTGTGAAAGTCAGCTAATTCCATTTTTATGGCTCTCGCCGTTAATTTAATGCATTGCCAGCTAACACAGCTTGTCTTGTGTTTTTCTTTTTGTTCTAATGAGCGGAGTGAAAGCAGGGGACAGAGTGATTATATTCCGTACGCTTAATGGGCTCTTTTTTTTTTTATTTTGGCGACCTGCCTGCAGAACTGATCCCCCGACAGATCCCCTGGGAGGGGAGACTAGTGGGCCATGAGCCACTTTGCCCTGGCTCAGCCACACCCGCAGGGACTCCAAACACAGCTATTGTCGGCCACCGGAACTTTAGCAGTGGGCCAGATGCGGAGCAGAGCGCTAGTAAGCAATAATTCCAACATAATGATCTGTGAAGAGAGAGAGCGAGAGAGCGGGGGAGAGAACGAGAGAGACAAAGAGAGAGATAGAGACAGAGAGGAAGGGTATTGTCAGGGGGAAAGAGATGGCAACAGCTCCACAATCCACTTCACTTCAAAGGAATGATTTGGGAGTCAGTGTAACGTAGAACACAGCTCTCACAAATTATTGATACCCAGAGCAGACACTTATGCTGCAGACCTTAGAAACAATGTGCTGTTATTGCAACATTGCGCTACCTAGGGAGTTTAACTTGGGGCCAGGCATCTAAAACTTTGGCTGAAATACATATGCTTTGCAACAGTGCTGGGTAATTATAATGATACTACTATTCTTAAATACAGTGATATGGCAAGGTAATGAGTAGCTTATAGGAAATGGAATCTGAGCTGTCAAAGTGCTCCATAGAATGACAAAGAGTAAAGTTTGGATGGCGGAAAGTGATCGGGAGATATTTCCAGCTTTATCTGTAGTAAAAGCTGAACCAGGCAACATCACAAATTGGCACCACTAAATGGCAGCGAAAGGCAACTGTTAGAATTTTGTGGACTTAAAAAAAAACCCAAATCATGTAATATGCGAATTGGGCAAGTAGAGCAAATCTATGGCGTCTCAATTAAGGGGGATGGGATCTTCTTCTCTGTTGCAGCCTGAGTTTACAATTCAGACTGATAATATGGATATATTTGTATATAAAAATCTTACCTAATGCAGCTTTTATACCGTCTACCCAAGAGAAGGCTCTCCTGAAGCATGCAGTGGCCGGTGTGAGGATCTGTTGATTGATTATGTCTTGCTTGCCTTTCTGTATCCTCTATATAATTGTGGACAGCTCTGTGTTTCAGCATCTCTCTTCTTTGCCTTGGGCTTGTGTGTGTGTACAGGACAGTACAAAGTGTTGGCAAGGTTTCAACAAAAGTTTTGTCTATTGACTTGGGAAGGACTCCAGTCTGTGGAATAAAACAGTATATTGTAAGGCAAGAAGAACCACGGATTTTGAGTTTGGCAAGTTAAAGAACTTAGCAGTTTCAGGGTCAGATGTGGATCATGGTTTTGAGAAAAATGAATCTGAAATTATTTTTGGAAAATAACTTGCTTGCGGTTAGAAAATTGGTTGTTTAAAAGAATTTTGCCCAAAGATCTCAGTTGCCATGGTGTTGAAAGCAACACTTGAATCTACTCAAGCAACCTCGTTCTGACGTCTTTGTGTTAGCAGGAGTTGCTCTTTCAATGTTTATGGTATCACACTACCAGACGGAGCATTTGCTTTTTTTATGATTCTCAATTCATCACCAGAATGTTCAGGCTGAGGAAACATGTATTACCTCCTGTCTTTCCATCGTCTTTTATACCTTCTACAGATGTCGCCATTGTAGGAGTTCCTCTTTTACTGAAACACTGGTGCATTTTTGTGACAGTACGTCCCAATAGGAATAAAGTTTTATCCTCTTATCAGTCATCAGAAATTACCTGGAATGATCTGGTAGAGATCAGAATTTTGTTTTGAAATATGCAAATTTGGTTCTACTCTATAACATACAAGAAAGAATTGTCTGCAGCATTAATTCATAAAATATGTGTTAAATGCTTGACAAGGGACTGCAATGACTACCATTGTATCTACTTTGTTTGTATCTTTGTGTTTACAGTTACTCTGCCTTTTTTCTCGAGGAGAGACAGGGTATTTTGTTGTCACAATGTCCCATGGGCTTGCTTCTTTAATATACAAAAGTGCAGGAAGGGAAAGAAAAGTTATGTAAATGGTGATGGAAATTCTCCCTTGCGGCTTGTGCAGAGTGCTTACAGGTATGCCTATTTTACACTTTTGTTAGTCACCTAGCCCAATCCCACTGAGCATAGAAAATGAAAACTATAGCACTATAGAAACGTATAATGTTCAATATCAGGCAAATATCCATTCTGGACAGCAACTGTTTTCACTGAAAACACATGTTTGTGTCATTTGTCATTTGTTGATGATCCAGAATGATATAGTATGGTAAAGAATGTAGTGTAAAAAAAAATGCATGAAGGTATACAATATATAAGATGTGATGGTGTAATGGTGTAATGTCCTGGATAAATCACAATTCAATGGCCTTTTTACTTTTAAGGCAAAACAAGACAATTTTGAAGTTCCAAGCAGCAGAATAAGACTCTTTTTACAGCATCCATGCTTGTGAAACAGTTTTCAGGGCCTGCACAAGTTGCCATTGAGGTTAATGCAAACTGAAAGTTGTTATAGAGGTTAATGCAAACTGGAAAAGTTGACAGGTTGCCTTCGATTCAGTCAGTGAACAGAGCGTGTGTGGGTGGAAAACAGGTGATGAAGCCAACCCACCCACTGGTGCATCAAGGTGAAGTTTGAGTTTTAAGCGTGACACTGCAGGAAAATTCCAAGGTTTCCAGGACTGACAGGCGACTCCGAGTATGCCATAAATAATATAATTTGTTGTTTGATATCTTAAAAATAATGTATCCAAGTATAAAAATAACTGATGATAGTAAAAATAACTATTTCTATTTATATTTAAAGCTACAATAAGCGAAATTTTCTGACCACTAGAGGGCGACAGAAACCGCAACACATTTGTAAATAAAAACACTGCAAAGCCACTGCATTACGGAGGCCTACCAAGGACAAACATTGAAAAGCACCGTGCATAAATGCTAATAGCTAAGCTAAACGTACCTGCGGAAAAAGTGTCGCCGGTTACCAGTCTCGCTTTGCCAGAAATTTCTCCCACTGAAGTTTTGCATGTCCCACAATGACAAGTGAAGAGGTAGGTAGCAAGTTTTCGCTTCATTGATTTCGCCATTATGAGAAAATTTTCAGGATTGGGAGGGGAAACAGCAAGGGAGGCGCCAAGCTAGTTTTTTAAAAAAAGGAAAGCTACTGAATGGACTGGGAGGAGCTTCGTTCCAGACCAGAATTTGACAACACGCTTTAGAAGGTGGTGAAAACAGCAACACAGCTGGCCCACGTGTGTGAATATTGGTTTATATCATTATGTCTCAATTAAATCTCCACAGGTTCAGGATTGGTTATAAGGTCTGATATCGCTTAGGTCTGATATCGCTTAGCAGTTTTAATAATTGTAATGAAATCATGCCATGGAGCTAAATGTAATGCAAAACCTAGTGGAACCCCACCCATGTGCACAAAATGGTTTAGCCCAGCTCCAGGTGTCTGGCAACATTCACCTCCGGTGTTCTTTCACTCACCAGACAGTACAGCAGCGGAATGGGAGCTTGGGGATAATTCTTGCGAAAAAAAGCAGGGAAACTACTGATAAAGAGGTAAAATGATAGCTACATATTTAGTAGCTGTGCCTGACTAAGATTTTGTGTGATTGATTCTGAATCGTCAAGCCAAGCCAAGCCCATGGTGGACTTTCAGTCAAAACAGATATTTTTATACATGCACTCAGGCTCACAAACGCCTAATCTCACAACCTTTACATACCAGTGAAGTTCCATTTCACTCTAAAACAACCAAAGTGGTGCACAAGACAAGTACACCTTAAAGAGCTCCTAACCACATTGACGCATGAAAAATTGTTGCACAGTTTGTGTTTCCATGCATTATTTATTGCATTTCTTTGTAAAGCTTAAATGTCTTTTTCTTTCTTTTTAAACAACTTATGTTGACTGTTCTTTCAAAATCATTTACCAGCATACTAGTCCACTTAGACATACAGGCAAGAGTTACAGATCATACAACATGATCTGTAACTCTTTTCTTCTCCCATGTCCTTCCTTTTGCTTGAGCTGTTTGCTCCCGCAGTGCACCAGGTGTCGTTCCCTAGATAACCTTGATGGCGACAACGGTGACTGAGTTGGTGTTGATGTCCTGCACCAGTCAGAGTAGCAGAAAGTGCACTCAGTATGGAGACTATTACCTAAATATACAAAAAGAAAAAGTCACATGCTCAATTTGCTGACACTTACTGAACCAGTACCATGTCTCAGCAACATTGCCTTGATGAAAACAATGCAGCTAAAACTTTTGTGCGTAATAATTATCATGAAAATGGAGAGGTATGTGCGGCTTCTCCAGCTATATTTAACTGTACCTTCACAAGGTATCCATCCCTCCCACACTGTCACCTGCGTCTCAGGGTCTCACTTGCTCCTCCAAGGGAGTTGATGGCTCTTTTCTGGCCACCACTGGTAGCTCGTGCAGAGGCTTTATTTGTGGCAAGCGATTTGGTTCACCTCCTCAAATCATACCAGTGCTTTTTTTACCTCTGCTAAATCACGCTTCTGGTGTCCAACTGCAGTCACTTTATTTGTAATGTCGTCCCAGAGTGACTTTTTATGCACTGGTAAAACATCAGTTCTTTGCAGCAGAAAGCTCTTTGGGGTTTTCTCCACCACCAGCACTCCCAACTCCACTAGAGAGAAATTTGCTCTTCTTTTGCCCATCATTAAGTTGTAGCAAATGGGCTATTGTGCATATTGTTTGGCCCTTATATTTGTACAGTCACAATTCTAATTAATTATCTCAACCTCTGCCCATTTGCATGCCCTACTTTGGTAAATATTTTGCGATGGCGGATGCCTGGAATTGCAACATGTTAGCTGATCCAGGCTGATCCAGGTTTTCCAAGCATAACAAGGACACATTGTCATAGATGGGAAGCAAGCAGCTAGCTGTTGCTCATTGCCATAAATAAATGTTTTACATTTCAATACAACAGTTCAAATGTGTAAAACATGGAGATTTATCAAGTTATCCTACCTTACCCTCTTTAATTCAGTTGAGAAAAAAGTGTTGTTTTGCATCCTGTGTCTCTATGCTTTATGAACTGAATCCAAAATTCGGTGATTCTCAGCATCCTGTGTGCCATTCCCCCCAAAGGCCACTAGAGGCAGATAGGCTAACCGTGAGTGACTGAATGAATGAATATGACTGAGTTCCTTTCTGTATCCATGAGGAGCTTTGCATCTAAAAAGGCAGGAGCAAGATTGCAGTGATCTTCTTAGTGGCATTTGCCATTCTTGTTCTTCAAAGGGCATCTGCCTTGTTCTTGTCCACGCAGTTCTGCTATTCTCTCTTCAGTGTGCATCTGTATTAAGACGAGATTTTCCAAGCTCTAAATTGTGTGACTTACAAGGCAGCAGTCAGTCACGGGAGCTGCTGCAGGGTAACATTAATCAGCTCCACATTATACCATACGCATGCCAGCTACATCTCATAATGAAAACCTCAGTGTGACAAAACAGACAATCATTTAAGCAAGCCATTTTGTCACGCTGTTCCTTTTAAGGTATGATTGATATCTGACATATCCAGGTATCAGAATCCTGTAATGATATCTGTTCATTAGGGGCACTGTTGGGAGGAGAGCCCATGTCATCACTCTTCATGACTAAGAACTTGATCGAGAACTGCTGTGTAGTTTAGTCCATGCAGCACAGTGATTAGATCAATCCATAGGGTGCTTTTTAGGAGAAATGGCCACCCTGTAATTTGATGCCACCAATAACAATGAGTTAACATTGCTGTGAGCATGTGGCTCCTTGACACGTGGATAAATCTTTCTGATGATAACAACAAGCTGAGCAAGGATAGAGAAGGCTTAGTAAAGATGAAGCTAAATGCGGTTTAATATGACACTCAACTGTTATATAACTGTGACATTTTTGCTGTTTGAAGCCAACTTTCCAGAGACTTTAAAGATGTGCAAAGTTGACAATATGCAGCAAGAAGCAGGAAATTTACAGAAACATTAGTGGCTGATTTTGATCAGGGGAAATGTTAAGAAATCCCAATGATCAAGGGAATTATAGATTTTTAAATAAAGAATAATTGTAGGAATCCTGTGTTTGATCCAGTTACATTTTGAATCCTGTTTGGGCCATCTACAAGCCATCTGAGTCACTGATACACTATATTTAAAGAATGTATACATCTTATTGTAGATGCCCCCCCAACCTGTTTGTATCTGTATTAAGAGAGGATTTTTCATTGCTTTTGGGGTTTGGAGGAACGATACTGCAAGCATGTGAAAAGTGGGATTTCTGCAACAGTTGAATCTGTAACCACAGCGTGTCGATTGGGAAGGTCAGTGTCTCGATAGCAGAAGGGAAAGGGCATCTTAAGCAGGTTTGGGTCTGGAGACTCTGATGTTGGCTTTAACTTTGCAGTCAGAGGTAATGGCAAGGTCTTATTAGTTGATGAATATCTCTTGAGATGGTCAGTTATGACATTCATCTTTCGTCAGCTCTGCTGTCCTGTGTATAATTAATGTCTGATGTCCGTGCAAATAACGTCACCAAGGAGCCAAAGAGTCTTTTTTAAGTCTGCTTTCAAGGTTATAGTTTGCCCAGAATAAAATGGAAAAGAATATATAGAAAATATTCACACAGGAAATGCAAAATATTCAAATAACTTTAATTAGTAAGGAGAAATTTGTTTATGACATTCAAATTTCTTTTGACAATTAAGATGGTCCTTTAGGAGTTTAGTAGTTTTTAATTACAATACTTCAATCAATACTACAATCACTCTTGGAGTGCCAGGGCTCTATTTTTGTGAATCAATGGTGCAAAGAGCAGTCAACGGATCACGGCACAGACACACAGGGCGTGGCAACTCATTTTTGGTAATTTTGTGGCCAGTGGCGCACGTGCGGCGCAGTTTAAATTGGGGTGGGATTAGGGGGAACACATTATCAGTAGGTGTGGTAGGGACTGGTGTTGTCATGACCAATAAAGTCACGTCTTTTCCTTTGCTTTAAGTGCAGTGCGCTCTGACAATTTGGTGATAGAGAGAACAATCTGGAGTGGATCTGACACAAAAGCTTCACCAGCCTCATCACAAAAATAAAGCCCTCAGTGTCAGTTTTCAGAATTAAACTTCATTTTAATGAGATTATTGACCAGACTACAAACAGTGCTTGAATTAATACATAACCATTAATGTGTAATGTAATACATTAACCATTAATTAATAAAGTGCTTTAGATCTGATCAGAGGCAATTACTTTGGACCTACAACATGAACGGAAAGGGTGATAAGTGATGGTCCCCAATCACTTTCTGAATGTTGGTATCGAGCATCATATGAAACACACAAACAAAGTTGGCTATTACACATCTAATTCTAGTTGGCATAAATCAGTTAACATTTTTGGCAGAGATTTTGTATTTTTTTTTTAATCTCTGCTTTATATTTGACATCTGAAAATTTAGCTGTCATTTCTCCCATTGTTACATCACCATCACCCTGAATCATTGCTGTCACATCCCTGAAATTGGGTTACATAATGTGGAAGATTGCACCCTGTTCTTGGCGTCAGGGCTTGATAGATATTCATCAGGAAAGGCCATCATTTCCTTCTCCTGCCACCACCTAGTACCGCTTACATTCCCTCTGTATTACATATACGTCTGTTGTCTATCATCGTGGCTGCTGAGGTAAGGGGCATGAATGCATAAAGCAAGGGTGACTTTGGCTGATCCAACAGGATAGGCTATATCCATTCCCTGATGGAGGAACTCCGATGATCACAAATCCAAACCATGCACTAGAACCAATCCGTTTTCTCTCTATAATTATGTGCTCTGTAGAATCTAACCCTTCATCCTGAAGAGAATACGTGCTCATCTAATTGAATCTGCTGCAAATAGGAAGCATCCCCTCAGGGCACTCTGTGGCTGACACCTTTCTAAATGTGTATTGCTGCAAGACTGCACAGGTATTGCATATAAAACATTGGTTTAACACCGCAGGTACTGTATATTCTTGGGTGATTGGAAAAAGGAAGGCACATCTGGGGTAGAGAATGTAAGCTGTCAACCTTGTCAGGCAGAGAGCATTCTTTAGTAATCCCCTGCCATTTCAATAGCCAGTGAGGTGCAGCGTGACCAGTGAAGATGAATGTTACCCAAACAGCACGTAGACAGAGCCATGCATGCTTGCCATGTGAAATTACTGTATACCAGTGGACTCTGACACATACACTAAGTGCCACTGGCATCTACTGTACCTACAGCTCTTTCATCCAGAAACTGGCCATTACAGCTTTTAGAGAAACTATTTTGGACAAGTGTTGAAGAAGAGCCTAAATCACGTCAGTCATCACATGACGTATATTGCACATGCACAACTATTTTCCACAACACCTGTTGATGTGCACCACTTCTGCACTGGAGTATTGGTGCAGACCCCTGAAATGGTTGGTGTTTAAGTAATGGAGTAGTGCTTCAATCAAGAAAGGGACCAGTCAGCCTGAAATTGCAAAAGCAATTGAGAAATGCCATACCTTTGACTTGATAAGAAATGCTGTGCAAGATCTTAGTTTTCGTGTTGGAAGAGCTTATGAACACTTTGCTAGCTCGCAATCCAAACATTTGAATGAATCCAGGTTACACTTTTTCCCATCATGCATCAGTGGATAAAAAGCACTAATCAATACCTCTTATGCCTTACGGTCTGTTTTCATTTTTTAGACTGTTAATTCTGAAGTATTGCTATTGGTTCATTATACCGACAAATGAAACTCCATTCCTGAGTAAACAATTCACCCATTAAGTGATAACGAGAAGCTAAAGGGCCATGCATGACACCAGGTCATAACCAATCATTCCCTCCCTCCCTTTCCTTTTCTCTCTCTCGCTCAATCATTGTCTCGCTCTCTCTCTCTCTCTCTCTCTCTCTCTCTCTCTCTATTCTCTAATGACCAATTTGTCTTATTTTGGAACAGTACTGACTTCCTGCACTCATCAGTTCAGTGTATTGAAAAAAGGTCACCAAGACCAACCTTTAATAATCAAAACCTATAGGCAATCTTTCATTACTGCTAAGGGGGCTCCTTAGAGGGGATGATTATACTGTCTGAAAAGCGCTGCTGTCTGTGCTATCTGTTTCATAATATCCTTTTACATCATTGTACTTTATCTTTCATCTTTCACTGAGATTTCTGTAAAAGCCCAACAGATTGTTTCTCTGTTGTGTCTGTTCTTCGTTTCTTTACATCTACTAAAAGCATTATGCAATATCAATCTCAAATGTTTAACAGTGCACCCTGAAGTACACTACAGCGGCAGACACTGTTTTAAAATTGCTGCATTACTGGGGATACTGTAGGAAAACATGTCCCTTGTCAACTCCCCTTTCTTCACTGTGCTGTGTTTCAATCAGCAACTTTGTGTTACCATTGTTTATATCTTAAAAAAGCTAACAAGTTATGTTGTATAGAGACCACTGTACCAAAAGGGCCATTCAGCAGCTGTTCAGCTGTTAGTGCCAGCAGCTAGTGGAGATACAGTACTGAGAATGAATTTTGGAAGAACAAAGAGAGAAAACAAACAAATCAAAGAACTGGGCGACAAACAAATCAAATGAGAAGGGACTTAATTTGAAGCTGCAATTAAAATGGTCTGCACTGAGAAAATGATTACAAAAC
>NW_027605296.1:12500-20000 GCF_048128805.1 Centroberyx gerrardi | reverse complement strand
TCCTGCCCGTCTCTACAGCTAGCTGCCGGTCTCTCCTGCCCGTCTCTATAGCTGCTGGTCTCTCCTGCCTGTCTCTATAGCTGCTGGTCTCTCCTGCCCGTCTCTATAGCTGCTGGTCTCTCCTGTCTGTCTCTACAGCTAGCTGCCGGTCTCTCCTGCCCGTCTCTACAGCTAGCTGCTGGTCTCTCCTGCCCGTCTCTATAGCTGCTGGTCTCTCCTGTCTGTCTCTACAGCTAGCTGCTGGTCTCTCCTGCCCGTCTCTACAGCTAGCTGCCGGTCTCTCCTGCCCGTCTCTACAGCTAGCTGCCGGTCTCTCCTGCCCGTCTCTATAGCTGCTGGTCTCTCCTGTCTGTCTCTACAGCTAGCTGCCGGTCTCTCCTGCCCGTCTCTATAGCTGCTGGTCTCTCCTGCCTGTCTCTATAGCTGCTGGTCTCTCCTGCCCGTCTCTATAGCTGCTGGTCTCTCCTGTCTGTCTCTACAGCTAGCTGCTGGTCTCTCCTGCCCGTCTCTACAGCTAGCTGCCGGTCTCTCCTGCCCGTCTCTACAGCTAGCTGCCGGTCTCTCCTGCCCGTCTCTACAGCTAGCTGCCGGTCTCTCCTGCCCGTCTCTATAGCTGCTGGTCTCTCCTGTCTGTCTCTACAGCTAGCTGCCGGTCTCTCCTGCCCGTCTCTACAGCTAGCTGCCGGTCTCTCCTGCCTGTCTCTACAGCTAGCTGCTGGTCTCTCCTGCCCGTCTCTATAGCTGCCGGTCTCTCCTGTCTGTCTCTACAGCTAGCTGCTGGTCTCTCCTGCCCGTCTCTACAGCTAGCTGCCGGTCTCTCCTGCCCGTCTCTACAGCTAGCTGCCGGTCTCTCCTGCCCGTCTCTACAGCTAGCTGCCGGTCTCTCCTGCCCGTCTCTACAGCTAGCTGCTGGTCTCTCTGTACATCGTCAGCAGCTTCCTGTCTGATCAGATTTGGGACAAACTGTAATTTGTTTTAAGGTTTTGGAAACATTTAGTTTTGTTTATAAGTTTGATTTCTTTTTGCCGATAGTGATAATATTCTTCTTGTTTGTTTGGATTTTGTCAGTGTGGTTGTGTGGTGAGGTTTAGTTGTGTTTCTTGGTCAGGTGTTCCAGCTGGTCTCTCTCTGGTGTCTCCTCCAGTGTGTCAGTGCAGTATTGTGGGAGACTCTGGGCCGCTGTGTGCCGGGCGGCTCCAGGACTTCGCTGCTCTTTTCTCTGTATGTACCAGCAGAGGGAATCTCCCATGATGCTCTGCTCTACAGGCCCGGCTGGACTCTCTGATGTTTTTTTACAGAATTCCAAATGCAGAATTTCAGTCGGGCTTTTGTCCCGGGCTTCATGCTGCATTTGAAATGAGGCCCCAGATTTCACCACCATACAGTGCTATTGGTTTAATAACTGAATCAAACATTTTCAACCAGATTTTTATAGGAGGATTAAATCTATACAGTGATTTTCTTATTGTATGATATGCTCAGCGTGTCTGCCAAGTTTCTTATTGCTAAATCAAACTTCCCAGATGAAGTGATTGTCAGCCCAGATAATTGTAGCTGGTGACATGATGGAGAGTTGTTCCACCCAGTTTGAATTGATATTTATTTTCCTGAGAACGTGATTTTTTCTGAAAGAGCATGATTTTAGTTTTTTCCAGAGTGATGGATAGAGCCCAGTTCCTACAGCGGTTCTCCAGCAGGGTCAGGCTGTGATCAGTCCTTGTTGGTGTGGAGAGAGGATCAGGAGATGTTTCATTTCTCTCCCTGCAGCATTACTCCAGGAGACGTTCTGCTCTAGAGTTCCAGCTAATTCATTCATATAGATATTAAATAATGATGTGGTAGACCTCTCCCCCGACTCCACTCTGAAGCAGGTTCAGGAAGAGGCCGTCATGCCACACAGAGTCAAAGGCTTTCTTAAAGTCGATGAAGCAGCCAAATATTTTGCCTTTGTTGGTTTGATGGACATGATTTTGGATTAATGTGTGGAGTGTAGAAACATGATCGGTTGTTCTGTGCTTGGGGAGGAATCCAATTTGACAATATGACAGAATTGTGTTTTCTTTTAGGCGGGTATGTCTTCTGGCATTGATAATGCTGCAGAACAACTTCCCAGGTTGCTGCTTCCTGTGATTCCTCTGTAGTTATCTGGGTTGAATTTGTCTCCACTTTTAAAGACTGGAGTTACTCGTCCTTCGTTCCACGTCTCAGGAAAATGTCCAGCTTTCAGCAGCAAGTTAAACAGCTGCAGGAACCTGTTTCAGCTTCAGATTGCTGTTTGAGCATCTCACTGTGTCTGTTGTCTGGCCCACATGCCTTTTTATTTTTAAGTGTTTTTATTTTTTCATTCAGTTCAAAGAGAGTTATAGGGGTGTCCAGTTGGTTTTGCTGATCTTTTGTTGTTAATTCTAAATCTTTTAATTCGCCAATCAGCGATCTTTGGAAAGGGTTCAGGTCACTTTCTTGGCTCTTATACAAATTTTCAAAATGTTTCCAAATGTCTCCATCATTGATGGGAAGATGTTTATCTTTCATGGAGGATCCAGCTTTCCCCATAGTTCCCAGAAGGTATTTTGATCAATAGCCTCCTCAATGTTTTTCAGCTTCTCTCTTATTTCTTAATAAGGCTTTATATGTGCTGAGAGTCTGCTGAGAGTCTCACTCTCTCTCTCTCAATATTTCATTTCAACTCAGTCTGATTTATTGATATAAATATTTCATGAACTATATTCACAGTGTCTGGGTACAGTAAAAATTCATTATAATAACACTAAATCTGGCTTCTCTATCACATTAACTCTCTCTCTCTTCTCTCTCTCTCTCTCCTCTCTCTCTCCTCTCTCTCTTCTCTCTCTCTCTCTCTCTCCTCTCTCTCTTCTCTCTCTCTCTCTCTCTCTCTCTCCTCTCTCTCTTCTCTCTCTCTCTCTCTCCTCTCTCTCTCTCTCTCTCTCTCTCTCTCTCTCTCTCATCATATTAAGGTTTTATTTTCATGAGTCAGTGTCAGATGTTTGGTGTCTTCATAGTGAGGAACCGGGGTTGGATCAGGAGGAACACATTATCAGTAGGTGTGGTGGGCGGGGCTTCAGTCAGGACCAATCATATCGTCTCTTTTCCTTCCCTTTAAAAGCAGTGTGGTGATGAACAGTCTGCAGCCAACACAGAACCTCCTGTGGGAAATATTGACTTTATATTTTTAGCAGAAGAAGAAGAAGAAACAACCGTCGGTCCCAAGAGTCTGAATGGAGACTGTGACCTCGCTTCTTTTTTAGGATAACCCCCCCCCCCCCCCCCCCATCCACCTCACCTCCTTCCTCACCTCCTTTCTTCTCTCTTTCTCCTCCCTCCTTCTCTCTCCTCTCAGCAGCAAAGTCATTTTCAGTCCTCAGAGAGTCTCTTTAAAGAAGGTTGAGAGCTGAATGCTGGTCCCATGGGGGTGGGGGGGGTGGGGGGTCAGGGGTCAGGGTCACCCAGAGGGTCAGCAGGTTATTCAGAAGATTTTTCTCATATGTCTGCACATAAACATACAAGCAAACAGTCTAGAACATACATGTAATACAGAGATACATGTACATAATGACATTCATATGTGCAAGAGGAAAAGGTCTCATCACGTGACATACTGACACATATATGAACAACAAACTGACAATAAAGAAAAGGTAAATAAAAAAGGAAGATTTTAGCTGTATTGTGTTTTATTTTACACACTGCTCTCCTCTGTGTGTTTAAATGTTTCTGTATGTTGATCTGAACGTTTCAGTAACGGAGCAGCTGGTCAGATGAAGGATGAATGAAGTAACTGAAGGATAAAGTAAATAAATAAAAATGATCATAAACTAAAGTGTGAAAGAGATTGGTCTAGAAACCAGACGAAGTGGATGTTTGTCCTGTCATCACCGCATCAGCAGCATTTAGCTGCTAGCTGCTAACGCTAATGCTAACGCTACATGAACAGAACTGATTTCATTTCCATCTGCTGTCAGGCTGCCATGACCTTTGACCTCCTGACTATTGCTTCCTTATAATGTTGCTGATCCAGTAAGTGAAGCGGATTCTACTATTGAATAATAATAATCATAATAATCATAATAATTTTGTAAACTCTGTTTTTAAAAAGTTATTAAGTAAATAAAGTTATTATTAAGTAAATAAAGGTATTATACGGAATACAATTATTATCAATATTATGATTATTATTGTTATGATTATGATTATTATTGTTATTAATGTTACCTTTATTTTTTTACCTCAAAACAGAGTCCAAAATGCTTCACCAGATAAATAAAGCTGTAAGCAATGGATAAAAATTAAAATGTGGACAATAAATGAAGGAAATAAATAAAAAATGAGCAGAATTTAAAACGTAAAACTATATAAAGGAGGAGGAGGAGGAGAAGGAGGAGGGAGGAGGGTGAAGGGCCTCCTTTGTCTCAGCTGAGGGTGTGTGTGTGTGTGTCTGTGTGTGTGTGTGTGTGTGTGTGTGTGTGTGTGTGTGTGTGCCTGTTCACATTATAATAGAACAATAGAGCGGTTTAGGTTTAAAGGGTTAATCCGTCAATAAGACTCTAATTAAACCATTTGTTCAGTCAGACTGAACACAGAGCAGATCAAAGACCGACAAGACGCTGGATTACTGTGTGTGTGTGTGTGTGTGTGTGGGAGGGGGGAGGACTGAACACACACACACACACACAGACCTATAATCTGTACCATTCCATAGAGCAGCAGGCAGTCCTGAATCACTTCACTAATAAAGAGGTAACATAGTGTGTGTGTGTGTGTGTGTGTGTGTGCAAGCAACTGGGCACACGACAAAGCTTTAGCATATCCAGCACACATGTTTCTCTCTCTCTCTCTCTCTCTCACACACACTCACACACACACACACACACTATTGATCCGGTCCTGCGGGTCCTTTGTGCTGTCAGCTCACTGTTTGTCATGTTGCAGCTGAGTCAGCTTGTTGTGGTGTGGCTGTAGATCCATTCAGTAACGTTCTCAGTAAAAGTGAATAGTGTGATAAGGTGGATTTGGTTACTGTGACACAGTAAACTGTCTTGTCTTTAGCCCTAGTCTCTACTCCAAAACACTCTGAGTTGTAGCTTGAGAAGAGTCAGCTCAGTTAACCTGAACAAACTGTTAGCTAGCTAACTAGCCGGCAAACACACTGATGTTAATGTGAACACGCTAACGCTAGCTGCTGCTAGATACGTTAGCTAGTGTGCTAATCAGATGTGTTAACAACAAGACAGTGATGTTAGCTGACCAGATACTATGGTTAGCTAGCTAACAAGCTGACATTATCTAAACACTAAATCAATCAGATGGATCAGTGATGAAATGATCAGTTCAGTCAGAAACAGACAGAAATTAACCGTCTGTTCAATTCTGTTGAGACGACAGAAACACAGTCAGCTGTTCAGAGCTGAGGACCTCCAAGATGGCCGCCAGAGGGGGGTGATGTCACCGGAAAGTCATATTCTGCTCATCTTCAGATCAGTTGGTTGGATGAAGCCATCAGTAAAGTCTCTTCTTACTGTTTGCTTGCTGAAACACTGCTGACTGACTTCTTCCATAAGAGGAATTATGTGGAAAAAATGAGTTTTGTTCTCTTGTCAGCCAGCAGAAGTAACAGGATGTGGCAGCTAGCTTTGTGTTAAATAAACGAATCAGTTTGTCCTGTATGACAGACAGACTGGTCAGCTGTGTTGAAGCATCGCTGCAGGATAAAAACATGCTGAGATGCTCCGTGTGTCGATAACAAACTCTAACATGACACCAGACTTTACTCTTCTCTGTGTGATCTCATGATGAAATGATCAACATTTTGTGAACATAACAAAATATAAGATTAAGTGCAGCATAGCATAGTATAGCATAACATACCGTAACATAGTGTAGTGTAGCATAATGTAATATAATGCAGCTTAGCATAACATGAGATGATATGACATAACTAACAAAGTATAACATGACATAACGGCATGTAACGTATAATAATTTAAAGTAGCATAACACAGCATAGCTTAATGTAACATAGCATATAGTGCAGCATGATGTAACGTAGTGCAATATAACAAATCTCAAAGCACCTGACAGAACCTGACAGAACCAGACAGAACCAGACAGAACCAGACAGAACCTGACAGAACCAGACAGAACCTGACAGAACCTGACAGAACATGACAGAACCAGACAGAACATGACAGAACCTGACAGAACCAGACAGAACCAGACAGAACATGACAGAACATGACTGAACCAGACAGAACCAGACAGAACATGACAGAACATGACAGAACCAGACAGAACCTGACAGAACCTGACAGAACCAGACAGAACATGACAGAACCAGACAGAACCAGACAGAACATGACAGAACCTGACAGAACCAGACAGAACCAGACAGAACATGACAGAACCAGACAGAACCTGACAGAACCAGACAGAACATGACAGAACCAGACAGAACCAGACAGAACATGACAGAACCTGACAGAACCTGACAGAACCAGACAGAACCAGACAGAACATGACAGAACCTGACAGAACCTGACAGAACCAGACAGAACCAGACAGAACCTGACAGAACCATGCAGTTTTAGTTTGAACTAGAACTAGAACTTGGCAAAACATGGAGTTTACGATCTCCGCCATGTTGACATGTTTTGCAGCCGGAGCAGCAGAGAGAGGCTGAGGGTCGACACAGAGCCCGTCTGCTATTGGTCCGTAATCAATGACCTGTCAATCACTAGGAAAACAACCTGTTTTATAACCGTTATATCTGTTAATGACAGTTATTTTGAAAATCAGGACACACATTAGAAGAAGTGAAATTAGCTGCTGAGACCAAAACCTCTGGTGGAAGAAATGTCTTGACTTTATATTTTATCAGAAGTTGACTTCATGGAGTTGGAGGTTTGGAGTCTTTCTGGACTCTAGCGGACTTTAGAGGAACTTGGGGGAAAACAACGACCATATAAGTCTGTTTAAGTCCTTTTAGATCGGCTTCAATTAAGACTTCTCACTTTTTATGTTTTCTAAATGTAAAACTCATGTGCATTTGGTCTTTCCTAAAACACTTTGCTGTCAAAACATTTTTACCTCCTAAATGCTAACATGCTAAGTATGCTAGCCTTTTCTCAACCATAAAATTAGCATTTTATGGTTTAAAATTAGCATTTTATGGTTGGAGAAAAGAAGGTACTGTGTATTTTAAGATCATGCGGTTGTTCAACAGCATCAGCAGAAACATATGTTCAAGAATACAACTGAAATATAACACACTATTAAAAATAACAGAGCAGCAGGCAGCGGGGGGGGGGGGAGGGGGAGGAGCTTCAGACAAACAGTCGGCTCTTTGTCTCCCAGCCGGACCTGAACCTCCGCTCAGCCTGGAGCTTTCTGTGGGAGGATCCTCTCCGTTCAAGTCAACTGACCATAATATCTGTTATATCTGTTATATCTGTTATATCTGTTATATCTGTTATATCTGTTATATCT
>NW_027605296.1:2500-7500 GCF_048128805.1 Centroberyx gerrardi | reverse complement strand
TTGATTCACAGAGACGCTAGAAATTAAAGGGATTTTTCATGTGTTTTGTGCAGGTTTACAGGTTATTAAGTGGAAATTAAGGGAAAGTTCCTGTCTCTCTGAATTTAACATTAAATTAGAAGTTAAGGAGTCAAGATTAATGAGTTAAAGGAGGTTTTGATGGGGTCTCCTCCATTAATAACTCCCTTAATTAATTTTAAGGGGATTTTGCATGAATTAAGGGGTGAATTAATGTAAATGTAAGGTTATTTTAAGGAATTACTGGTTTGTAGAGAACAGCGATGAAACTAGTGTCGCTTCAACACTAAAGTGAGGACTTCAGACAGAACAGTTAGTACGACCTCAGGAACAACAACCACAGTAACTGAATTTAACAGGAAATTTGAAACTAGTGAACTAGCTTACTAGTTAGCTACCAGCTAGCTACCTCAGCTAGCCTCTGTTAGCTAGTGATAATGGACCAGATATATTAACATATGAACCGATATCCTTCTGGATTCTTCAGATCTATTTGTTTCTAATGTGTTTTTCAGTGAATCAGTGAAATGATGTTTATGATGTATGATGTTACCCTGACAGTTCAAAATGGCCACTGTGTGAGGTCAGTTGAAAGTTTAAATGCTGACAGATCCCTGACCTCTGACCTCAACAGCCTGGACTCAGAAACTCCCGAGTCATCGTCTCTGTGACCTGAAGCCCGGTCTGCAGCCGGTCTGAAGCATGCTGCTGCCGCCGTGCTGCCAGACTACTACAGACCAGGACTGACAACTACAGACCAGGACTGACAACTACAGACCGGGACTGACAACTACAGACCAGGACTGACAACTACAGAGCAGGACTGACAGACCAGGACTGACAACTACAGACCAGGACTGACAACTACAGACCGGGACTGACAACTACAGACCAGGACTGACAACTACAGACCAGGACTGACAGACCAGGACTGACAACTACAGACCGGGACTGACAACTACAGACCGGGACTGACAACTACAGACCGGGACTGACAACTATAGACCGGGACTGACTACTACAGACCGGGACTGACAACTACAGACCGGGACTGACAACTACAGACCAGGACTGACAACTATAGACCAGGACTGACAACTACAGACCAGGACTGACAGACCAGGACTGACAACTACAGACCGGGACTGACAACTACAGACCGGGACTGACAACTACAGACCAGGACTGACAGACACTGACTGACAGTATTATAATGGCAGTTTATCAGAAACAATATTACCAAAGCAGTATGGAAAATGTAAATTTCCAAAAACCAACAAATAGTTTCTATATTCAAACCATATTGAGATGATTCTTCTCCCTTTCTCCTCTCTGATTATACAGCAGTAAGCAAAACCATCACTCTCATTCTCTGGATTCAGTTGGTGTGTGTGTGTGTGTGTGTGTGTGTGTCTCTCTCTCTCTCTCTCTCTCTCTCTCTCTCTCTCTGGGGTTATGAGACACTCTTCATCTTCATAAAGAACAGATTTAATCAGGAGACCAAGCAATTAATCCCACTGGAGAGGAACATTTACTTTATCTGATTAACCGAGAGAGAGAGAGAGAGAGAGAGAGAGAGAGAGAGAGAGAGAGAGAGAGAGATGCTGACTCAATACAGTATCATATTAACAAAGAGAGAGAGACTAGTCCAACATATCATTATATTCGCTCCAGAGTCCTGCTGGTTTTCTGTTCTGCAGCTAATTGAAGCTAATTGCATTCACCTGTTCCCCAGGTGTAACTCAGTCCCTGATCACATGGCTACAGTGAAAACCACCCGGCAGAAACCTGTTCCTTCACTAACCTGAACCCTAACCATCTTGTTTAAAAGCCAGAAACACCCTTGGATTTTGCGGTACATTACTGGTGACGTGTCCTGAAATGTAGAGATAAAACTAATGAAGCAGCATGAGGAGTAGCTTACTGTTAAATGTCAGGATTTGTAATATTAGACCTAATCCTGTTCTTCACTAATCCAAACCATAACCAGATACTGATGTGAGTCTTCAGAGGGGAGAAGCAAAGTGCAAAACCATTCAGTTTCTATGAGCAAAACAATAAATCAACATTTTCTGTGGTTGTTTTTTCTGTGTTCTGATCATTTATATGAAATGTATATGTTGTAAATAATTTGGCGTTACCTTTTCATGGTTGTCAAACAGCAGGATCATTAAAATGTTTTTTCTTGAAGTCTCAACATACAACACGACTGCTCTCTTGAACAGAAGTTTGCTAGCTTGTTAGCATTTTGTGACCTACAGCTAACTGATCAGCAACCAATCACAGAACAGCATGATGTAATACAGCATGCAGTGAAATAAAACACAAAGAAACAAAACAGCATGTTGCAGACAGACCAGGCTGATCTATCTCCACCACACTTACAGCCTCAGTGCATATATACGCTACGAGGAAAAACTCCCAAGAAAAACTTATTTGGGAAAACATGAGAGAAACCTCAGGCACTGAGAATGAGATCAGAAAACAGACGAGACAGAGATGGACTACAGCTAGCTAACGTCCACAGTACAAGTCATTTAGCTCTAACTCCTTTAGCCCTAGTCTCTACTCCAAAACACTCAGAAGAGTCAGCTCAGTTAACCTGAACAAACTGTTAGCTAGCTAACTAGCCGGCAAACACACTGATGTTAATGTGAACATGCTAACGCTAGCCGCTACTAGATATGTTAGCTAGTGTGCTAATCAGATGTGTTAACAACAAGACAGTGATGTTAGCTGACCAGATGCTATGGTTAGCTAGCTAACAAGCTGACATTATCTAAACACTAAATCAATCAGATGATCAGTGATGAAATGATCAGAAATTAACTGTCTGTTCAGTTCTGTTTGAGACAGAAACACAGTCAGCTGTTCAGAGCTGAGGACCTCCAAGATGGCCGCCAGAGAGGGGTGACATCACCTGACAGCTCTGTAGATGAAACAAATATTGGGTTAAATGATCATGGATGATAGAGAAATGCAGGGAAAGAAAGAGAAAGAAAGAGAGACACAGTCTTTAATTTGTTGGTTTTCAACTTTGATTCTGCTGCTGCAGCAACTTTCTGATGGAGATTATTGAATTTCATCTCTATTTAAATATCATCTCTTATTGGAGTTTCACCTTTAATTTATCTCCCTCTCTCTCTCTCTCTCTCTCTCTCTCTCTCTCTCTCTCTCTCTCTCTCTCTCAGGCAGATTTGGTTGGCTGAGCTAATCTCCCCCCTGAAGCTAAGACACACACACACACACACACACACCTTGCTGGACTGTCCTGTCAGTCATTCCTGCTGTGCAGCTGGTTTCTATGGAAACGGGAGAAAGCAGTTCCTCTCTCTCTCAGTGACTGGGACCTGATCCCCCTGTCAGTGTGTGTGTGTGTGTGTGTGTGTGTGTGTGTGTGTATGTGTGTGTGTTAGCTTCGAGAGAGAGAGTGATAGAGAGAGAAAATTAGAAAGAGAAAACAAGAAAAAAAAGAGAAAATGAGAGAACGAGAGAGAGACAGAGGTTAATAGCTGATTGGATGAGTGGCAGCTTTGGCCGAGAGAGAGAGAGAGAGAGAGAGAGAGAGAGAGAGAGAGGTGTCTGTATTGGTGTAACAAAAGCTAAAGCTTAATTTGACTTAATTGTCCTGTTCACCTACAGATTCTCATTACAACCTTTAAAATCAGCTGTTGATGTTCTTCTCATCCCTGGCTCCATCCAGTAGTTAGTTGTGTTTTTCTTCTTGATGGATAACCGGCCAATTGTAGACAAGGTGACGTCACCTCCAGATATTTGCAGTTTGATATGAGAAAATGTTTCAGGATGTAAAACATCAGCGGTAAACGTCAGGTTTTGGTGTCAGTCCCTCAGAATCAAAGAGCGAGGGGCTTCTTTCTAGAGCCCGCCATTTTGCACCGAGAGACATTCAACAATCATACAGGGAGAAATCCATCGTAGAAGAGGAGAGAGACCAGTTTCTCCACCACAGGAGCAGGAGAGAGACCAGAATGCACTGCAGGAGCAGGAGAGAGACCAGAATGCACTGCAGGAGCAGGAGAGAGACCAGAATGCACTGCAGGAGCAGGAGAGAGACCAGCATGCACTGCAGGAGCAGGAGAGAGACCAGAGATCCTCCTGTCCCGTCTCTCCTCGTCTCTCTCCACCTGCAGGTGAATCTCAGTGTTTTGTGGCTCTAAGTTGAACAGACTCAACTTGCTGCTCGTTATGTAAATGTCAGATGGAGAAAAGCTGATCAGCGTCTCCAGTGAGGAACGCTGCTGTCTTACTGCAGCTGAACTCAGCATGATATGAGGAAAAACTCGTGAAATGAGCAGGAACTCTGAAATGGCAGATTTACGTCCTGTGGACATGAATTATGAGAAAATGGCGTTCCTCCATCATGAACTGGATTCTGTGACAAAAACATGAATTGGACATTTTCAGCTGCAGGTTGGCTAACAGTTCAGTTTAGGAAACTAAAACAACTTGGTTAAGGTTTGGGGAGAGACTTTGGAGGTTTAAAGCTCCATATTCTCTGTCCAGAGTTTATTTTGTGTCTTTCTGTCCATTCAAAGCTGTGTGTGTGGTGTCATGAACCAAAAACACTCTCAATCCATTTCTCCACATTCATTTTCCAGCATCTCTCTGAGCCTTACCAAGAACAGGCCGTTTCTGTCTCCGTGTCTTTAAGGCTCATTAATATTCACGACCCTCCGTTCCGATCGGCTAACCGTTTCGAGAGCGAAACGTGAGACGCCGCGGCCCGGCGGCTACAGGTAGGGAAAACTCTCCGGTAATAAACGATGACGACCGCTCGACCGCTTTGAAAAAAACACTTTGTTAGTCTATTATTTCTTACAGAAATGATAATGAGCGAACCTTTGTGACGCCGCAAAGTTACGGAAGTCCAAACGGCTCGTTTAGAGGCTCGCTTTTTCTAATATGGATTGTGTGGATTTAGTTTTGATGCTTTCACCATGTTTAGATACACATCCAACTCC
>NW_027605295.1:0-34005 GCF_048128805.1 Centroberyx gerrardi | reverse complement strand
GGGAAAATAGAAATACCATGTAGTGTCTGACCATTCATTGCATGAGGAGTCATCTGTTGTTGATCTACTGTATTTCTGACTTTTATCTCAGGGGAATCCTGGATTGGAGGGGCTGAAAGGCCAATTCGGTCCCAAAGGCATGCAGGTTAGTTCTGTTCCCCTTTTTCTTTTCATACTGCTTTTAATGAGTAACAATTAATTAATTATTTCACTGATTTTCACAGGGAGATATTGGTCCTCGTGGTCCACCCGGGCGAAAAGGCTTCCCTGGACTCCCTGTATGTCACTTTGATATTCTGCATTTTGAAACAGAAGAAATTTAGCTGAATAGTTTACTCAAGTAATTTCTGTTTTTTCTGTCTTACAGGGCCTCTTTGGAAAGAAGGTGAGAAGCCGATTCAGATTAGTCTGTCTTATTAAGACATTTATTCTCGTAGCTTTTGCCAGTATGGCCTTTAACGTTTGTTGTTCTGCACAGACTTGGATTGGATAGATACAATTGTGGTGGTCATTCTTCTTAATTAAAATGATTTTAATCTTTTAATAGTTACAGTTGTCTCTGTTGTTATCGTCATACGTGTGAAGGATGAGATTAAGCCTCGACCATATTATTTATACCTTTTTCAGTGATTTCAGATCTGCACAATTGTTTTGATACAGCAGACTGGTAGTTTTTCTCTGCACAGAGCCTGACTGTGTTTGGGTCTTTACAGGGAATGAAAGGCATACATGGCAGGAAAGGACCAAAGGGAGTGAGGGGCAAGCGTGGACTTCCAGTAAGACATGTAGCTCACACAATACGAGTGAACTGTTGGATCTGATCAACAACCTTAAATCTAACGTAAAGTTTAGGATGTCATAGTATACATTTCAAGATTGATGACATTGAGTATTGCTTTGGTTTGAATGCTAGAGTACCTGGGCGTTTCAGGAAGCACCATCTTCTCAGAGCTCACTCATTTGTTTCACAGGGAAAACCTGGTGCACCAGGCCCACTCAGACCTAGACGAAGACATGGACCAAGAACTAAGCCAAGAGCACGTCCAAGACCTGCACCAAGGCCCAGACCACGATCCAGTACAAGACCTGGGCTGAAAACTGTACCAAGACCAAGGCAAAGACCCAGACTCCCTGAACAAAGAAGAGGAGCACAAAAAGTTGGTACAAGCTTTCATCTCATACACACTTTATTAACACAATGTCCTCACTTTGCCTTTGCAATATGCTTCATGACAAGAATAGTCAAGAAAGCTTTATTGTGATTGATTAGTTGGTTGATTGGTTAGTTGTCTTCTTCTATCAGGACACAGGCTGGCTGTCTAACCTGCTGACTTTCTTGTTGGCTCACTTATTGATTTATACCTTGATGGATTAATTGATTGACTGACTGGCTAGCTGGCTGGCTGACTGACTGAATGACTGATTGACTGAGTGATGGATTCCTCTGTAGCGCCGCAGGCCAGTGTCCAGGAGATGGTCAGTATCTCTGGCTGATGAGGCTGAGAAGTCCTTCAGCTGGCCCCAGGGAACCAAGGACAGCCCTGCCACCACCTGCCATGAGCTGGGACTCATATATCCGCACCTGAACGATGGTGAGTTTCTGAACATGTTTATAACCACGAAACATATGTTCGTTGAATTGAGAGAGATTACACCGTTTGGAGTGGGTTTGCTGTAGTTCCAGTGAGGCTAATACAAGAGTAGGCTCTGTTAGTTCTTCATCAGTTATAATGAACTTCTAGTAGTGTTGAAATAATTCTGTTAAGGGCCATTAGTGAAGTAAAGACCAGTCTGCAGGGTGTGTGGGCAAACACCCAAGTGACAAAACAGTTGGTTATCTTTCAGGTTACTTCTACATGGATCCAAACCAGGGCTGTCCCTACGATGCAGTGAAGGTGTTCTGTAACTTCACAGCAGGAGGAACAACCTGCATAGACCCTCTGCAGTCACAGGTACAATCATATTCACCTACTTGGGTTAACACTGATAAGAGAACAGTGAGCAACATCCACCTCTTGTTTTTGTGTGCAATACTGAGCAAGTGATATGTGATCTGTGCCATAACCGGTTTATGGACTTCAGAGGATATGAATAAAGCTTGGCATTTTTTATCACCTAACGTGGTGTTATGATGTATCCCTTGGTGTCTCATTTGACATGAAAGTAGATGAGATGAGCTTTGACAGTGATATAACACTCTATTCTGTAGATTACAGGGAGATGGGAACCAGAAAAGAAGAAAACAAGAAATCCTGTCCAGTGGTTTAGTCAGCAACATGGTGGAAACAAGGTGAGGCTGAATGATTAACACTTCCGTGGGTTAATTGACGAAGTTTTATTTATTTTTCTGTTAAATAAAATATCACTGAGCATTTTCTCTGCCTGGAGTAAATGATTTCTGTCTCTTACAGTTTGAGTATGCTGGCCTGGATGTCGTCCAGCTGAGGTTTCTGCGGTTACAGAGTCACACATCCTTCCAGAGTGTGACCATCAGGTGCCCAGCAAACCACTCCAGGACAGCGTTCAAAACTAATTCAACCAATAGGATTCTCCACTTCCTGGGAGACTCCAGTAAAGAGATTGGTTCACACTTTACCACAGTGTCCAGGAAAGGTTGTGAGGTAAGACTCTCTCTCTCACCTGAAAACGTCACAAATTGAGTTTGTAGTTTCTAGCTTTGGGTGAGAGTTGTTCAAGTTCCCAAACTGGGACTGAACTGTTTGAGCTCATAGGAATAACATGATATCTGTGTATAGGTGGATGTTTTGTTTTTACAACAGCAGCCTCTTACCAAAAGACAAACTCTTTTAGTGGCCACTTTGTTGAGTACACTTCCCTGTTTATGCAAACAGCTCACAATGTTAGAACATACAAGACGTGTTGAACGTGGTGTGACTGTTCGTGCCAGAAGCGCTGGTTCCAGCGTCTCAGAAATGGCCTCCTGGGATTTTTACCCACTACAGTGTCTGGAGTTTCCAGCATCTCAGAAATTACATCCTGGGATTTTTACCCACTACAGTGTCTGGAGTTTCCAGCATCTCAGAAATAACCTCCTGGGATTTTTACACAACACAGTGTGTCTGGAGTTTCCCAAGAATGGTGTAAAAAACAAAAACTCATTCAGTCAGCTGCGGTCCTGAGGGCAAAAATGGCTCATTGATGAGAGAGGTCAGAGGAGAATGGCAATATTTGTTCAAGTTAACAGGCAGGCAAGTAACATTATAACAGTGATGTACAGAAGATCATCTCAGAAACGAACCTTGAGGCAATGAGCTCCAGCAGCAGAAGACCATACTGTGTTACACTCAGACAGTTAAAGAAAAAAGTAAAAAGTAAATATAAAAGGACATTTTCCCTCCTTATAAACTGGTTCCAACTGATTCTTCACATACACAGGCTGCAGCTTAGACTGTTATCATTTTTAATAAGCTGACACTTTAACCTCGTGATGCACTTTCGTCTGCAGCCATTACTGAAACTAGTAACTTCCTATCACCACTTTCACATGTTGCACACTACCCACACTACACATGCTAATCTTCTTCGAATGCGCTCTTTCACTATGACATGGTAAACACAATACACACAGTCTTATTCTATCCTAAAGTTATCTATTTCTATGTTATTTATTTCCCACATTTCCCATTTTTCAAATTTTTTAAACAAACTGAGAATTGTCTTGGATGCTTGTCCACAAAACACACCCAATGAAACGGCCACAAGCTGCAACTTTTGATAGAGTGAAGCAACGCAAAGCAGTCATGCTTGTTCTGTATGTTCTGCAGGAAAAAAATCCATTCATGGTTAATAAAGTCTCTAACTAACTACTGTTACGGTAGTTGCACAGGAGACACACAGTTCACCTCCATTCATTGTCTGCGTGTGCACGGCATGACGGCATGTTCTGTCTGACCCCAGGTGGAGGTGGCAGTGAGGGTTCGGGGCAGTACCGAACTCCATCGAGGGGATATGGAGCTACTTCCTGTCAGAGATCTGGGAGTAGAGATGAGGGGGGCATCGCACCACGTACCTGACATCACTGCTGTCTTGGGACCCCTCTGCTTCTTGTAGCCTATGAGTGTTTGAGCATGTGTGTGTGTGTGTGTGTGTGTGTGTGTTTGTATGTGTTTGCGTTTGTGTGTGTGTGTGTGTGTTTGACACTGAAAT
The DNA here is from genome assembly GCF_048128805.1 of Centroberyx gerrardi. Taxonomy (NCBI): domain Eukaryota; kingdom Metazoa; phylum Chordata; class Actinopteri; order Beryciformes; family Berycidae; genus Centroberyx; species Centroberyx gerrardi. Next base: position 29,838 of record NW_027605295.1, on the reverse strand, counting down.
GATAGAACAATGTATTCTGATGAAAATTAATAAAATGAAATTATGTAAATATGTCTTTCATAAAGAAAGTAGAAATATATGGTGTTTAGATATTTTGCATGAACAATTTTGATAGGATTACTTTCCTCAGTGCTGTACTGTATTTTGTGTATATTTATTTAATTGTCAAAATCTGAAACGTTTTTATTATTTTTTATTGTATTTTTATGTAGCCCCAAATTATCAAATGAAATCACCTTGTAACTTGAAACGTTTTTTACTGCAAGTCAACCCATTCTGTCTCCTTGTCATCAATGGCATGATGTACAGCACTATTAAAATAAAAAGATCATTTTCAACATGTGGGATGAAATCGAGCCATGTGCATCTGTTTGAGTTATATCAAGCCTAACTGTGCCGTCAATGCTTAACTTAGTTACAATTTACAGTTTAGGAAATAATGTAGATTTTTGTTCTTTCCTCTGTGATGACTAGCCATAACCATCGTTAGGAATGTGAACTGAGTACACAAGGCGGCTGTGGACAGCGTGCCATCCTCCTGTTTGGGGGAGATGTCCCACGGGCTACAGATGCAGGGTGACTGGGCTCAGTACTGCCATGCTGGGTGGCAAGAAGAATCTCCTTTATCATTTCAGCAGAGAGCAATGTCACCGTGTGAGTGTCGTCCCGGGGTTTCTTATCAGGGGCCCCCTGAGCTGTGCTTCAGGGAACAGGCTGGATCACTCTCTAGCAGAAGAGCTTCGACTTCAGCTAGCCCAGCGGCCCTCAAGGAGTAACCTTTAAGGCAAGCTGGTCTTCATACAGGCAACATCTGTGAGAGCCTGTCTCAAATGCTCAGAACCACAGACAGCGCTAGCTAGCCAGCGCCAAAATGCTGAAACATGGAGCGACAAAGAGTGAGAGCACCCAGTGCACCCAGTGAGCACGCTCGAACGGGCGGCTGTGTGGAGCTGAATGAGCGAGAAGTTAGCCTAGGAAAGCAGGTGGATAGCTAGCCTAGCCAGCTCAGCTAACAACCACCTAGCAAAGACACTCAAAGTATAGGTAGCCAACCACTGTAGGTGTGGGGGACTGAGAGCAGTCCACTAACCCAGGGGCAAAATGGAAAAGTAAGCCTAGCTAACTGAAAGGTAGCCAAAGTTAGCCCACTCGGAGCGAGGCCACCTGAGCGATAGACTAACTAGGCCTAATAGCATTTAATGCTAGGTATGGCGGACCAGGAGCAGTTCCCTCCCTGAGTGGCGAATATCAAACAAGACAGAGGGAAATACTGACCTGAGGTGTGCCGTCCAGGCAATCCAATTAGCTCTGTGTCCGGACTGTGAAGCCGGCGGGAGCACCAGTGTGAGGAAAGGTGGGCAGAGGAAGAGAAACAAAAAGCTGGTTGCCGCCTCTGGAAGATGGAAAACGAGGCTCCAACCAATAGCGGGTTTTGAGAATACAAGCAACTAGCTACAGCTACTTTTGTAGCTAGGCTATACCTACCCAACTGAACATATTGAAACTGTGCGATGCTATGAGAAGATATAAAAAGAACAGATTTCCTGATCACAGAGGCATAAGGTTATGTAGACATCGTGCCCTGCGTCATCAGTGGTCACGCTTGACTTTCTGGACCTACCTTGTGTAGGACTATATTAGTGTTAAACACTGCCTCTGGCGGTCAGGAAGAATGAAATATACTAACAACATTATTTTCCACACAAGTCAAGTGTGGCCGTTTTGTGCCCCCTGACCATATGCATCACAGATAGGAAGCAAATCTGTGGTTATGATCTGCTCTCACATGGAATGACATCGCAGAAGATAATGTGTTTGTTGAAAATGTTCACAAATGCATCCTTGTGTCTCTGCAGTTAACTGAATTCGCCACACTCAACTCAAAAGACCCATTCAAATTGTTTAACAACATGATTCACCATAGCTATCACGTCTTACTTAGAGGGCAGGATGTAATATATTAAAAAACAGCGTTTTTGGATTATTTGAACATGCATTGCGAATTTTGAGAATATGCCTTTAAGCAAGCAGGAATTTTAAATAGCCTATTGAAAGATTTTAGATGCATTACCTACCAGACAAGTCTTCCTCAGATCTTTGCCACAAGAGTGGGTGCATGAGGGCGCCGGTGACGTAGAAAGGAGGAGAGACTTTTGGCCAATCAGCATCAGCCGCTCGTTCATCATCATCATCATCACTTCAGTATTTACTCAGTGAGAAGGTGAGCAGCTCAGATTGTTGTGATAAAGGAAGTTAGACAGCCGAAATAGATATTTGGCACGCTGGACATCGACTGCACAGGGGGGACAGGTCGGTGAAACGAGTAAGTATCGAGGAAATCGCAAAACATTTTTATGTCAGCCAGTGTCAGCCAGCATTTCTCTCAACCTGTTTGCTAGCTAACGACAGATAACGTCAACAAGTTGGCTAATTTGACAGGCTCTTACCCAGGCTAACGTTACCAGGCATGAGCTACTATCAGAGACAGTACTGCTTATGTTCACCACTAAACCAGGCGGTTATTTAGCACAACTTGTCAGCTGGTTAGCTTACTAATTGGCCACTGGCTGTCACACTGACCTTTTAAAATCAGCTGTCGTGAGCTAGCTATTTGCTACGTGTCTGTATCATGCGAGACTGATTGTATTGTGAACTGGGCTTGCTTTGTCTGGTGGGTTACTCAAAATCCCTGGCATTCTTTATCCATGTGAGGTGGCGTGAGGAGCGATGTGTTGGCTAGCGTTAGCCTGCTTATTTGCCTGTATCCTCAACACAGTGCTGTGAAGGAACTGATTTGGGTAAGTGTATCACTATTTCTTCTTTCTCAAACATAACTTTTCGTCCTCTTTCTTCAGGATGGATAGTGAAGATGACAGTGGCCTCCGGTCCCGTAGCCGAGCTCTCCCTAAGATGCCCATCTTCCCCGACCTAAATAGCTCTATTGTTGGGGACAGTAGTCCAGGAGAGGATCAGCAAGGCAATGGAGACAACCACATAACCAGCAATGGTGAGAGAGACTGAACTCCCTCATCAGCAGGGGGCAAGGGAAGGGATCCCCCTTTTTATTAATGCAAATTATGAGATGCAAGGTGTATTTTGAGTGTAGATTTTCAGAGGACATTGATGGAAAACAATACTTTGCCTCCTCATTGCTCCCCTTTATAAAAAGTTAGTAATTATCCCATTAGTTATCACTCTACATAGCTGACATGGACCAGCACACTGAGTCAAGGACATGAGATCATGTGTTGTACTTTGAACTCGAGTATGGTTGGTACGGTTAACCAGGGTAGATAATGACCGCTCACTTAACAGACAGGAAACGGTGGTAAGTTAACTGATCATTGGAAGTGATGATGACAGTGAAACATTGGCATGATGTGTCCCATGGGGCGGCATGATCCATCTGTCAGTTTAGATGAGAAACTTTAAACTCATCACCTTAGCAGCAAAGAAGCAAAGCTGTAGAACTTGAAAATAAAATGTACTGTTAGCTAATAAAATGTATAATTTAATAAGCCAGTTGTCTTTGTTATACTGTTTGGCCCAGGTTAGATGTAAGAGTTCATTGATATCTTGCTGGATGGGTAGAGTACTGTAGGTGTGAATGAAGTCAGTAACTTAATGTGGGGTTGTACCAAAATGTGGTAGGAACCTAAAGTGAACCCTATTGAAAATACTCTCATCTGGTTGTGTAATTTATTGGTTGCCTTGATCTGGCTTGATCTGAAGGCATTCAAATATTTGTAACTTTTATTTTGGTGATCATGTGCATTATTGCTGTTTTAAAATGGAACAAAATCACCCATATGATTCACCGGATCCAAAAGATGTTAAATACTTTTGAGAGTTTGATGCAAATGTTATAATTTATTCATGAAGCATCTTGGCCATTCAGTACATTTTGACCGTTGGTTCAGTAACCGTATACCCTTCAGTTGGAATTATTACAGCACCGCATTTCTTGTGAATTTCAAAATTAATCACTTCCACCATAACCCATATAATCAGAGGTCAGTCATGTCACAAGGATGTCCCAAGTCTCCAGTCATGAAGATCTCATGACTGGAGACTTGGGCAATCCTTGTGACATTACTGACGTCTTACAAATTATTTTTTCAAATCGTCATCAGACAACCGTCAGGCCTAAAAGAAAGAGGGCTACCAAGTATATGACTGGTTGCAATTGTACTGCTTGAAATAACCGGAGATAACCTTAAAGGCAATCAGTCAAAGTTGCTTAGCTAGTCAGTACAACGACAACCACCACTTCCTACTTCCCAGACACTGTCTTGGGTCTGAGGTGTGTCTTTTTTGTAGTTTTGCGACATTGGATCTAAAGACCTTTGTGATATGACTCATACATGACACAATGGTTCCTGCTATTCCCCTGACCTTTACTCCTGAATGACACCACAACTAACAAACTGTCAAGTGTTTCAAAATCAATAAAACGGAATGTCTTTTATATCCCTTAATAAAAGGGACTTTTAATTCTGCATGAAGAAGATTGGGATTTCTTTTCACATGCCTTCTCATCAAATGCCCCACAGGTAGCCTGTTGCAGGTTATCTGTTGGTCATTATCTAAATATTTGATTTAATGTGAGTCAGTGAGTACAGGTCAAGGTTCTTTTAAGACAGGGTAACCTGGCAACTCAGCTGGCTCTGTTGTCAGTTTGGGTGTGTCCAAAGGACTGTCAGCTTCATTTTGATATAGCAAGCTGCCTCTTACAGGGCAACAGGTTGATATGAGTCTTACCTCACTGTATGCTATGTGTTTTGTATTCTCTTTTCAATTTCAGGAAAAATTGAAGTGGAGCATATGATCAGCAAAAAACTACAACTGAAAAGGAAAGCAGAGGTTAGTCAATGATTTGGGTTTGGAAAAGGCTTCTCCTGCATGTTAGAATGGGCCTCTACCACAACCTCCTTTTCCCTGTTAAAGGAAAAAACATGAATAACCCAATAACTGCTCAAGGCTTTCCTCCAGGGTTGTTTTACTATCCTGCCAACAACCAGCCATTTAGCTCAGATCTACAGCACACCTCCAGTGTCAGAGATGCAGCTTTGTTTTATTTTAGGGCCTATTGCTATTTTTAGAACAGACATTACCATATACTGTAACCTCGTCTCATAGAATAATGCGTTAAGGCTTTGATTAAATTATGAGTAATCCCAAAGTCCAGTTGGTTTAATTGTTAGGTTTATTTACTTGTTAATACAGTTTGGCTGATTTATTCAAACAGACATTGTTCGAGATATCCACTGTGGAGCCAAATCCCTGCTAGACTGATTCAATCTCTCTTAATCCTGTGTGAGCTCTAATCTTATCATTAAACCCTAGCAATCTGATTTGGCCCGACTCTTTTCAAATCCTGTTATTATTCCAACATTAGGAAAAGGACCTAATAAACAGAAATATTGCCAGGACGATGCAGTGATCTGTCATCTAGCCTACATTTCTCTCCTGACAAAGTTCTCACAGGAGACTTTATGGATTGTTTATGAAGATGCTATGCCAGAATGTGCTATAGGCCAGTTAAAAAACAAATATGAGATGGATAACTATAGGCTTCTTTTCTTTATTGGTCATTGTTAACCAGACATTGTTTGTTTACCAAGGTAAATCCAATACACCCAAGGTGACTAAGAGGCCAACAGGAATAGAAATTGTAGAATGAATGAGAAGGTGCTCAGTTCCTTTTGATCAGAGGTTAGATGGTGCGATTCATGAAGTGAGATCAATTTCTGTGGAACTGGCTCTGGAACTTCTTTTGCAGTTGCTGTGATGTCTTAAGGAAGGAATACAACGGTTTATTTATCAGAAAATGAATACATGTCTGAAAATAAATTAATCATGGTTTGACCCTGTGGAGCATGAGACAAAGTTAAGAAAATTTCTTATGAGGCCTTCAGCAATCTCAAAACGGTGAATTAACAGTTGTTTACAAAAGAAGCCCAATAACCTCCTGGGCCTGTTGGATGGATATCATCACACTGTGGCAGTTACACACTATCACCATCAAGTGGGTTTGAATCCCAGTCCATACTCTCCATACTCTGTCACCACAATGTTTGATACAGTGATAAATGATACAGATACAGTGCCATCATCATGCTAATTTAGAGCTCCTATTGGCTTGAAAGAATTCTCACTGTGTTCACTATTGACAGATTTACAAGTTCACAAATGTTTGCAGTTTACAGCGCTACAAATTTACAGTCCAGTGCAAGAGCATATATATACCGTATGCAGGGTGTGCAAATGTGTATCGCTCGCTGTTTATTTGATTGGCATTATTCGCTGGCATTATTTGATTTACAGAGCTGATGAGCCAGTGAATACTACAACCATGCAGCATTTTAAAAAAATACACTTCCACCTTGTGGAAATTGGGGCGCTGCTCACTGACTGAGCAGGTAGTGGTTCAGTCAGTGGCTTGCTGTAGGGCACTTCGATAGCACTTAAGAAAATCATTTTCTCCTAAGCGTCTTTTCTTTTATTAAGCAGTATCTAATAATAAAAAGTAATGTGAAATGTAATTGTAATGATGAATCTTCACACCTTAACACCAAATCTTCACACAACTCCTACAATCCCCTTCATGTATTCAGAAAGAACTATATGTCATTGCCACAAATGCGCTGTAGAAGTATACACAATGTGTGTTTGTTATAATATTAGTTGCAATGATAACCTGTTCTGTCTCTTGCCATTGCTCAGCACCTGAAGAGTGACCTGATGCGTCAGTTTGATAGCCAGGTCAGTGAGTTCGTGGACAGTCTGGTTGAAGAGTCGGCCAGCCTGGAGCCCGTTCCTGTACCTGCTGTCTTCTCACCCCCACTGTCAGACAAGGAGAGGAGCAAACTCAAGTATTGCCTTTCCCCTTCTTTAGCCTATCTAGTCAGATGCTGTTTTGACCCACCAGATGTGGGTCAAATAGTATCTGCACATATTTCTTGAATTTTGTTTTAACTTGCATTGAGTATATATATGGGGTTTTACCACATCAGGACAATGATTCCCTATTCCTCTCTTGGTCCTGCTCACCCTTCCCCTCCAACAAATCAGACTTGCTGGTCACCGTTGTCACTCTGTTTCCCTTTAGGCATTTTCGGCCGCCCCAGGGCCAGGGCAAGCAGTTTGTCAATCGCAGGTCCCTCTTAGAGTAAGTTGAGACTTGGATGTAAATGAAATGTAAATGTAACTGCATGTGACTGAAGTTTGAACCACTGAGATCTCTGCTGTTTGACATATACTTGTATGTCTCATCTCACCTGTTGCCTATTTTTCCACAGTGAGCTGTTTGAGGTGAATCACATCAGGACCATCTACCACATGTTCATCGCCCTGCTCATACTCTTTATCCTCAGCACGCTGGTGGTAGATTTCATTGACGAAGGCAGGTAATATATAAACCTTGGCTGGCATGCTATGAAATACACCTTGGATTTTTGTCTTTTCTGTTGAGTCAGTGTGCTTTACTCCTCAACCACTGTCTATTTTATTTTATTTATTTTTTTTGAAGGAATACATTGTCTAACACTGATGTCTCTGAACTTGGTCTGAGGGCTGGAGCATAAAAACGATGAAAGATGTCTTGAGCAGAGGCTTCAAGTTTCTCATCTCTACTGTCTGTCTTGATTCCCTCTGCTTCAGACTGGTGCTGGACTTTGACCTGCTGGTCTATGCGTTCGGACAGTTCCCCCTGGTGGTGTGCACGTGGATCTGCATGTTCCTGTCTGTGTTGCTGGTTCCCTACACCCTGTTCCAGCTGTGGTCGCAGAGCCAGTCTGTCAGTCACCCCAAGTTGTGGAGCCTGCTGTTTGGCTCAGCGTTCTTGCTCTACCAAGCTCTGGGACTGGGATTCCTGCCTACCTACATGGTGGTCAGCAACAGCATGCCACCTGCATCCTGCTTCATCATCATACTGGAACAGGTAGCTGACCAGTATAGCTGGGTCTGGTTTGATCATTCACAGTTAGAAAGCTGATCTAGGTTCACAGGACAGGTTCGTCCTGGCAGTCTTACATTTTTACATAAAGACAAATGGATTGGAGGTCAGCATTAGTACTTTTGTATGCTCCTTGAAGAGAGAAAACGGTATTAATGGTCTCTAATAGGCACTCATGTCTGTTTTGATCCTGTGTCTGATTCCAGGTGCGTCTGATGATGAAAGCCCACTCCTATGTCAGGGAGAATGTCCCAAGAGTCCTGGCCTGGGCTAAAGACAAGACCAGTATGTAACCTGCCAACTACAACACATTCTCTCTCTCTCTCTCTTTGACTTAGTTTTGTTTCTGTGTGTGTTTCATGCGTTCTGTATTTGCCGTTTGGCACAATTTCTTCCTCTGTCATAGCTACTGGCTTTCTCCCCCTTATCACTCCCCTTTTCTCTCTCTTTGTCCATTGATTAATAAGGAATCTCTCCTGTTATCTCCAGGTCCCGGTCCGGTTGTCCCTCAGATTTCTCAGTATCTCTACTTCTTGTTTGCACCGACTCTCATCTACAGAGACAAGTATCCCAGGTAAAATGAGCCTTTCATTATTTTTCCACTGGCACTGTTGATGTCCTCTGATAACTGAACACAGAACACTGTCTTCTTGCAGGCCATGTGATAGATAAAACCTTGTTTCTCACTTCATGCAGGAACCCAGTGATCAGATGGGGTTATGTGGCCACAAAGTTACTTCAGGTACCAACTTTTGTTTAATAACAGACTCCTGTTTTTAGAGGCATTGGTTGCTTAAGACTGCAGGCAAATGATATCGGCCCATTTTCATGACTGATAATTTCTCTCCCTCTCCCACCTTCCTCACCCCTAGGTATTAGGCTGTCTGTTTTATGCCTATTACGTGTTTGTGCGGCTGTGCATCCCTCAGTTCCGCAGCATCAGTCTGCAACTGTTCGACCTGAGGGCCATGGTCCTCTGTGTCTTCAACTCCATCCTGCCAGGTAGGCCCAGCCAGTAGATTCCTGGAAGACCTTTATAACAGATAAACATTGCATACACCCCTTCACTTCACTCATTCTTTTTAATTTCATGTATTCATACAGGGAGATGAGAGGTGCAGAAATGCTGTGTTATCTACTGCATTTTCGTGACAAGCTGTCTTTCTTTTCCTCTCCTCTGTAGGAGTGTTGGTTCTCTTCCTGGCATTCTTTGCCTTCCTCCACTGTTGGCTCAATGCATTTGCTGAGATGCTTTGTTTTGCTGATAGGATGTTTTACAAGGTACTTTACTCAGAGAAATTCTGCAGAGTCACTCTCAGTCATCTACTATGACAAAATTTTAAATTAGTTTCTTGATGCATTTTATACTTGACTCAATTAATTTTGATTCCACATCACAGGATTGGTGGAATTCAACCTCTTTTGCCAATTATTATCGCACTTGGAATGTAGTGGTCCATGACTGGCTGTACTACTATGTGTACCGGGACTTCCTGTGGGTGAGTGGTTTTGTTAATGATGCAATATATACACTATCATACTCTTTAAAACCACAGCAGCAACAGTCTGCTGTAGCGTATTGATGTTGATTTTCATTTTATTTTTTAATGCTGGCACAAATTACATCCTCAGTATGAAACACCATTTCAAAATGTCCTTGACACTTTTTTACATAAGTTTATCACTGATTTGAAAATGCATTAATCAGAGTAAACCTATATGCCACCAATTTTCAAGGATAACATGAAACAGTCTTGTGCTTATGTTCATCTATGAGCTGCCTCCCATCCACTGGTGTTTTGACTTGTCCGTTCTCTCTCCTGTCGTTGTTCCAGATGTCCCGGAAGCGTTTCAGAGCGGCAGCCATGTTGTTTGTGTTTACGGTGTCTGCGGTGGTCCATGAGTACATTCTAGCAATCTGCTTTGGCTTCTTCTATCCCGTTCTCTTCTGCCTCTTTATGTGCTTTGGAAGTAAGGGGAAAGACATTACACACCGCTCTTTACCGCTCTCTAAAGATACATTAACAGCACATAGGAATTTGACCCAATTTGGCAGGACAATGTCAAACATGTTAGATTCTCAATATATCATTCTATCCTAAACTTGGTGTCAAATTTAGTTAAACTTACTAAAAAGACTCACACAAAAATGTGGTCAATTTATGTGACTCTCTCTGACCATTATCTTTTCATTATGCCTCCACCCTTTTCTCCCTTATTCATCTCCTCACAGTGATGTTTAACTTCATCCTCCATGACCAGAGGAAAGGTCCCATCTGGAACATAATCATGTGGACATCCCTCTTCCTGGGTCAGGGGGTCATTATCTGTCTGTACTCCCAGGAGTGGTATGCCCAGCGCTACTGCCCCCTGAAGGAGGTAAAGTCTAGAGCATTTCCCAGTGCAATCTGCTGACATGCTGCACTCAAAACACGTTCAGTATGTTTTATACCCATGGCTATAATTCAGCTGAAATTCAGTTATTGCTTTGCTGAGTTTAATGAATAAGTTTGGTGATTTTGGATCTATATATATTAGGGCTGAAACGATTCCTCGAGAAACTCGAGTAACTCGATTACTAAAAATCATCGATGCAAATTCTTTGCATCGAAGCTTCGTTTAATCCATATAACTATATACACACTCAGTGATTCGCACGGATGATTATTACTGTTGCACAACGCGCTGGAGAAAGAGAGAGAAAATAGCGAGGGGCGAAGAGAAGAGACAGGCCAGAGAAAACGACAGAAAGTGTCCAAAGTTTCGGATCCAGTGTTGCCAACTTGGCGACTTTGTCGCTAGACTTGGCGACTTTTCAGACCCCCCTGGCGACTTTATTTCTCAAAAGCGACTAGCGACAAATCTGCCGACTTTTTCCGACCATGGGAAGCAATGTTAATGTGTTGAATCCCAAAGCATTTGGCAATAAATTGGTTCGGCTGATGCCGGTTTTCTCTACTTGCTTGTCTAATCCAGAGAGGTCTGACAGTCACAGCGCTTCCCACACACAGCGTAGCTCCTTCCCTCCGCTGAGAGCAGGGACTGTAGGATAGGGTCCACTTGTAATTGCTACCGGCGTACGCCGAAACTGGCCGGGTGGGCGGAGTCAGCACTTAATATTAAAACGGGATGAGATGAAGGCTAGTAAAGAATGCACGTTAATTATGGCTATATGTAATGGCTAGTTAAGAACGTAAATCAATATGGTGGCTAGTTATGATGTCCCTAAGTTAGCTAAGTTTTGCTCAAGAAAATAACCACAGAAAATAAAATGCTGCAGTCAATTTGTGAAAGCCTGAGCTTCATTCATGTTATTATTATGATAGTCACACACATACACACACACACACACACACACCCCCCACACACACACACACACACCTACTCCCCTCACAGTGATGCATGAAATACCCCAGAAAGCAAAATATCAGGTGGTGTAAGTAGCAATTGGAGCCTAAAATGCACCAGTCCAATACAGCAGGTATATTCAGTTTAGTTTGATTGCAGTGAGTAGGGTCAGCAGGTGTAGGGCAACCCTTCAACATAGTAAATAAATGTACATTAGCCAGTCTTATGAACTTGTATGATATTTAGGCCTAGTAATAAATATCAATAATAATTATTATTTCACCTCGTTTTCAGTAAATCACAGTGTCGTATGGACAGCTTCGTGCGGACAGCTTTTCTCTTTTGTATATTTACTATTGCTCTTTAATAAAGCAAAAGTATTTCTTATCCGATTACTCGATTAATCGATGGGATAATCGGTAGAATACTCGATTACTAAAATAATCGATAGCTGCAGCCCTAATATATATATATATATATATATATATATATGTGTGTGTGTGTGTGTGTGTATATATATATATATATATATATATATATATATATATATATATATATATATATATATATATATATATATATATATATATATATATATATATATGTGTGTGTGTGTATATATGTATATATATATATATATATATATATATAAATGATTTGTCTCTTACATACTTGTAGTAATTGGACCTGCAGACAATATTGGCTGCCGGTTCAAACAGTGAGGTCCGTTGCTAGCCTGTTGCTGCTAACAATGAGCCCAAATGTCAAAATATCTCCAAAAAAGCCAGTCTGTGAAAACGATATGGCAACCAACCGACATATTAATATCCACAGCCCGGAAAGCAGTCCGCAAACTGTCCGCAAAACTAGATCACGCCACCAGTAACACACTTTCACCCCACAGCAGGTGGGTAGTTATACCCACCTGTTTTTCTGATTTTTATGATTACTGAAAGTGTGTGTAATGACGGAATTGTGTCATGAAATCAGAGCTAATTTTAATTTATTTACTTTGCAACTTTTCCGTTTACTCTCAGCTCCCCTGTGGAGCCAACAAATGGCTTTTTTGGAGATATTTTTTCTTACCCTGTTTGGACTCATTGTTGGCAGCAAGAGGCCTAGCTGACTCAGGAGTCAATATTGTCTGTGGGTCCAAGTACTACAGGCATGTAAAAGACAAATTATGTATAGGGCCAAAATAGCCAAACTTAGCCTTTATGGTTAGACAGAAATTCAGCTTAATATGATGGTGTTTTTCGTTTCAGCCTTCTTTCATAGAGCTGCTGAAGCCTCGCTCCTGGAGCTGTCACCTCCAGAGGCCTGGTGACACTCTCTGATAGGCTGTGACCTACTTAATGGACTGCTGACATCAAAGACCATCACTGATCAGGAAGTGGAGAGAGAGAGAGGGGAGGGGGCCAGCCTTTCTATTACTGTCATGACGTTTGTTCTTTTATGTTCCATTTTGTTTTATTGCACTGACGTCAATTCTAATGACATGACTGAGTTTATTTATGAATGTATGGAGAAAGTCTGATAAGTATCTGGTGTCCCTCTCTCTGACAGAAAATTCACAATGATGCCTTACTTATCTTTTGTTTTGTTTGTTTTATGTTGTTAAAGACAACCCCTTTACAAAATTACAAGTTCACATAAAACAAAATGTGAACTGTTTTTTTTTTATGTATTTATTTTTCAGATGTATTCCCATTCCTTTTGCCTTGATCAACTCTGTGAAACTCTGTGCCAAGATGATAATCATGATATGGCAGCTGAATGCAAACACTTACATTATACTCTTCTCTCACATATGCAGTAATGATTTATATTTAACCAAATTAGCAATTCCTACTCTAATTGTTCTAAGGACACATTGTTTGGAAAGATGTTCAATGTTATTTATATTCACTGCTAATAGGAGTCAAGGAACCTGCCAAACAGCCACTGTTTGTTTTACTGTGTAAATCTCAAGGGAGCCTTGGCTCTGTAGTGGCTGCTGTGTTGTAACTTCAACATTGCAATGCTGGCTTTTCTGAAGCAGACAATGAAGGCGGCACTCAATACTCTGACATATTTGGGAAATCATTTTATGGAAAAACTGAGAATGTGATGTTTCAGGCATTGAGACCTTTGTCAGACCGTTGTGGTGCACATGAACTCAGTTAATGTTTCCCTGGGAATTTGGTTAGTTATTTAATCAGATTTAATCCTAATTTTTCTGTCTATCCCCGGCTATGTCAAGCCACATGTTTGGATAGAAAATCATGAGCAAATTAGCTTTGAAGTAAGAAATGATTCAAAAGAATGGAGATTCGAATGCTACTGTATGGAGTTAATATATTGTGTGACTGCTGAATGTATTCTTGATGACCCTTGTTTTTTTTTTCCGTTGAGCTGACTTGAACACACATCCAGTCTCGCAGAGGGGAACGTTTCTTGTGAAACTAAATAATGTAAATTTTATTCATGAGCAATGTTGAAAGTTCTGTATGTGTGACAGTAATTTCAGCTGCATGTTGGGTTGGTAGAAATCTACTACGACTACTACTGTAACTGTTGCAGCTGGCTGCTTAAATGTTACTAAACAGTGAGACGAGATACTTGATTAGCACTAAGATCTACAGTATGTCGCTTTGTCAGATACTGTGTATACTAAGTAAGATGGTGTTTTTTTAAATCATATATGGATAGATTTACACAGAACAGACATTTCCATTTCTAGCCGATTGTATGAGGAACTTGATACAGTGTATGTACTTACAAGTTCTTATGGGTTTGAAATAATGTATGTTTACACAATTGTGTTACTTTGTAACAAGAAATTTGTAAGAAATTACAAAATCATTCATTGCACAATGTTGCCAATTCAGTGAGATTTCCATGCAAGTGAACAGTTTTTTATGCTCGAGTAGAATGAGATGCACAAAACAAAGTAAAAACCAGCAATGAACTACTCTGCACTTCTAAGAGCTGTGCAACCACAAGGTGGCACTGTATTAAAGGTTTTAGTTTTAATCCTTCCTTCACTCAACTTGGCTGTCTTCTGGCCAATGGGTAAGAGATGCTTCCCTGAAGTCCATTACAAAATTACTATTGACAGACACAAATACCAGCAATTATTTTTTTTTATAATTGTGTACAAATAGCAGTGGAGGTATTAGAATGGTACCAGAATTCTTACTGAGATTGAGCTACAGTGGTTTGTTGACATTTTCAGGACTGTCATTGCATGTATTGTTTTGAGAACTGTCCACATATGATGTTTTATCTTGCTTTATGCCCTTGAGGTATGATTAAAAAAGCAGAATATTTATAGTGTTGACGAGAGTCAGGTTGCTGAAATGCTGTTTAGTTTGGTAAGATGTTTATTTTGGGGAGCAGAGTTTTGCCCACTGTATGAACGTCCTGTTTTTTATGGTCTTCAATATTGTTTCAGTTGACAAATTAATTTTAAGAATCTATATGTTGTTCTGTTTGGGGATGTAGACAAATAGTGTGTCTCTGATCAATTCCACAGAGACAGACACAGACACAAGTATGAACTACTGAGAATTAAAAAAAAATGAAATGTGTTCCCTTTGCCGCTATTGTACACCTTTATATAGTGTTGTATGTTGATAATGGTGTTTATTCCAGTGAAATATTGTTTAAGAGTCATTTTGCACAAATTCAGATAGAACCCCCATTCTATTTTACATCTCAACAACTTTGACTCTGTTGTGTGCCCGAGAGGCAGTTTGCAGGGTTTTTTCTTGGATAAATGACAATGAAGCGCTGATAATCTATTCCCATGTAGCTCCCTGTAATTTAAATTCTCCAATATGAACATATCTAACAAAAAATCACTATAATATTCCTATAGGGACTTCTATGGTACTTGATAGTGAGTTAATTGTGATCTTATCGTGCTTTATGGTGTTTTCAGCAGCCTATCTATAATATTCCTAAGGGGACTTATACAGGGGTGATATTCGCATAGTGTCCTAAAATATAAAAGTATTGTGTTAGGGTATGTCCATGCAGCTCCCTTATAATATAAATTCACTTAACATCTTACATATTCATTTCACATCTGTCGTCTTAGCAATGCTCTTTCATTTCAGCTACTGGTTGCTTGGGTGTATGTAGAACAAGAGTCCCATAGTCTTTTTCATGTAAAGGACCCCCCATCCATTTCTGAAACCTGTAATTGAAGCAGTCATTCTTCCACAGTCTCACATTGTGCTAACTTATAATGAATGAGATAGCAGTCTTACTGAAGTTCTAAGCTATTTTGCATTTTTCCAAGGACCCTCTGGGACCCTTTCAGGCACCCCAGGGGCCCCGGGCCCCGCTTTGGAAACCGCTGCTGTGGAGCTTTTGGACGCGGTGCAGGGGAGGTGGAGGATCACGGTGACCGGGGATCGCATCGAACCCCCCGCCTTGTGAAACACATCTCCTTCTATTCTGCGGTAAAGATGGCGGCGTCAGAGGGGGCGCGCAGTGGCCGGACAACGGCAAAACGATCCTGAAACGGTCTAAATTTTACAGTATCTCGCTCGCCGGGTACCGTAAATTTCCGCCTGGATATCCTTTGGACCACTGGAATAGAGACAATTGCTGTCATACGCCGGGGTTTCGGTTTTATTGTTTGAGGCAGGGTGGGTGGGTTTCCACTGATAACTGCTAACGTTAGCTAACTGGCTAGCTAGCGAGCTAAGACGGGCTAGTAACGTTAGCTAGCAACGAATCGGCGAAGAAGAGCGGGGAGGGGGATTGAGGAAGACTATTCGGACCAGGCCGCTCCAGTTGGGGGATGTGAACCAGAGGTGCGCAGGGGTTTGCTCGCTTAGTCCCGATCGTTGTTACACCAAACTACCGGGATGGGACAACAGGTAGGCCGCGTCGGTGAGGGCACATCGACCGGACTCCAGCCACCACAGCCCCACGCGTCACAGCCACACCAAGGGAAGGGGAACCGGGGGAGCAGCGCCGGGAGGAGACCCCGAGAATCCAGCAGCACCGGGACACCGCCAGGCAGGGCAGCTGCGGTCAACGTGCCCGACCCAGGGATCAATATATTCACGCAACATTCAGGTAGCGAGAGAACTACGATATTAAAGGGGGTGTGGGTGTGGTGACGAGGAGGGAGTCAGTTTTTAGTTTGATTTTGTTTGCTGCTATTAGCGTTTGCTAGCCGAGTCCATGCTAATCTGACAACGACGCGTTAGCGGAAATGGCCATGCCAACCAACATTGCTATCCATGTCTCATCCATTTGTACTCAGTGTTAATTTGCCCGTTATCTCTGGGAGTGCAGACAAGAGACAGTTAGTTAGAAGGTGAATAGCACTGCTCTATTTTGACACGGCAGTTTAGAGTGTGTGTGTGTGTGTGTGTGTGTGTGTGTGTGTGTGTGTGTGTTGCATTGCATGTGATCTGATGATCCCAGAGAGAGAGAGAGAGAGATAATGCTGGTGATCCAGAAGAAGAAAGAGTCATCTGAGGATTGCCCAGCTGTGCCCTGCCTGAGGGACAAGGCTTGGAGTTAGCTAGTTAAGTTCACTTCTAAGGCCCCTCTTTGTGATACTTTGCTTGGTAAACAGTGATCCTTGCCTCGGGGGATTGAGTAGCAATTCCACTCCATTAACTCACTATAGCAGCTACCACAAGCTCACATTACTACACCGAGTGGTTTTCACATGCTCACTTACAACCCCTGTCTGATAATGTCTACTGTTACAACACACTCAGCAAGCAATGGAATTAATGATCAGCTGACTGCACCCTTTGATCCTATGGGGATCTTTGTGAATAATTGAAGTCACCTTCTGTTAGTATGTGATTACAACCATGCAAACATGAAAGTTTAAAGCTGCGGTTGGAAGCAGATTTTCTGCTGTGTAATTCTTTATCCACACGTGATCATTGTAGACTAATACCCAGTGCTGAATTATTTAGCGGAACCTCTTCTCTGTTGTCTCATATGGTAGATGAGTAGTTTTATTTGGTAAATCCTGTGTTACAGGAAGAATGCAAATTATCAGTCATATGAAAGGAATGAGAACTACAAGACAGAGAATGGCGGCAGTCACCCCAACCGTCACCAAACTTCCCATCACCCATGTTCCTCCCTCAGAGCCTTGGCTGTACATTAATTTTGTTATCTGTTCTGTGAACCGTGGAGAATAGCACAGATCTCTCTCTCCTCTCTAAACTGCGGAGAAACAGCCTAGCTTTAACTCCTCTGTCTCCTTCCTCCCAGCCCTCTGCCCTCAGGCTAGGTCACTCAAAGCCTGATCTGGAATCATAAGTGATGGGGATGACAGGATGCCAGGGCTTCTATACTGGGTGTCGTGTTTGACTATTCACCCATCCTCTGAGACACTTGCTTCATCTTTCTCTGTGTGTGTCTGTGACATCCACTGCTTGGCTTGATTGTGCCCTCTGATTGTAAAGTCTGTCTCTCTGTCTCTGCTGCTGTCTGCCTAGCTGACTGGAGAGAGAGAACTGGGCTGCCTGCATACCATTACACACAGTTATTCTCTCAGATGTTTCCTCCAATGGATCTTCCTTTGTGCACACTTCACATGCACTGCATAGATCTAAAGCTACTGGCATAGCTTGCCTAGTTTCCACCCATGTCCCAGACCTAACTTCACCACACTATTGCAGCGAGCAAGGACACACGGAAGGTTCAAGCATTTGGGAATGGAACGTGCTTGCAGTTCCTGGCTGTCACATCTCCACAGTAAACCTCCTCAGCTTCAAGTGCGTACACAGACAGACAGACCTGCAAAGTGCAGCGCCACTCGCCGTCGGCACTGTTCTGTTCTCTCCTCTGTCGGGGCAGGAGTGGCCTTTTTATAGCAGCCAGGGTGCAGTCACATAGCCACTCTGCAGAGAGACTGCTACTCCTCAAAGCACACAATAATAGAACAATGACTCTAAGTGAGGAGGCTTGGGACTGTGCACTCAGTCTTCCACTGACTATCAAAGTGCCCATTTTATAGCAGGCTATTTATAGTAATAATGATACAGCATTACCTTGCACTTTTTTGGTGGGTAATAGTGAGGCCTTAAGAGTTCCTCTATGAGGCCATTTTGATTGTCTCAGTGAGAGAGGGAGTGAGTGGTGATGGGGTTGATGAGATGGCAAGATTTGATTTCTCCTGATCTGGCTTAGACATCATGTCACCAGGTCTTGTCGAGAAGAAGTTGTGATTTGACTGTTGGGGTGTAGTTGTGATCTGACGGCGAAGCTGATTCATCCTCTTATTGTTTTTTTCTGGAGGCAGGGTCATTACAGAGTCTTTCCCACTTCAAGCTGTCAGGGATTGACACGTTTGAGTGGTTGGCTTAATCCAGCTTCAGACCACTTTGTAATAGACAAGCCTACTTCTCAGGTTTGGCAAATTAATGTCATGCAGAACTAAATGATGACTTCTATTAGGATGAAATTGAAAGGTGCAGGCTGTCTGAGGAATGTGTGTCTGTCTGTTTAACTGATGTCTGTGTGTTGCTGCTTACCTTTCCATTGAGTATCAGTGTGTATCATATGTGCACATGCTTCCACTAGACTTTCTACTGGTATGCCTGAAACCAGTGAGTCACTGTAGGGGGACAAAGACAACAGGCAAACAACCGTTCCTGTGAATCAGCTGCAGATCTGCCCGCTAGCCTAATGGCCTCTGCCTTCCCTCATCCTTTGTGTCTCTCTCCTCAGTAGTAAAGAATCAGTCAGCGTCTGTAGATTGCTGCATTAGTCTGTCTTTTTCTCTGTCCCCTCCAGGCAAGGTGAGTCAGCTCCTGTCCCATCCTCAGGTCACTGCCATTTTCCTCCTCAGCTCATCACTAATTCAACATCCCTGTCTCCTAACAAGACGATGTTTACCCCCCCAGACAGACAGACAGACACACAGCCCAGCTAGAAAACACTGAGCTAACAGGATAGATGAGGTGCAGGCCGCATCACTGCTGATTCAGAGGGAGCCAGTCAGCCAGCAACCTCTCTGGAAGTATTGGTTGAAGTGCAGTATTGGTGAAGCAGTGGCAGTATCCTATTGATGATTCCACCCCCTTTAGCCTTGTCAGGAATTCAGAGATCCCCATCACTGCAGTGGGTTCATCTGATACACACACTGCAGTGGGAAGAGCCCTTTGCTATTGAATGGCCACAGAGGGGTGAATCTGCTGGGAAATCAGCCTCATGGTTAACTGGATTTCTGTTGCGTGGTTAAAGTACCATCTATTCTTTTTCATTAGTTGTGCCTCTCATGTCTTATATCTTGCCTCTCTTATATGATATGCTATATCATCCTTGTGAAAATGTGTGTGGATCAGTGTGATCGCTGTATTGACTGAAGCATGATGCCTTCAGTAATAGCAACCAGTGAGGGTCCTTTTTGAAGGTTCTTTTTATATAATCACGTCAACAAAGCAATAGGCGTTTCTATTTATACTTTCAACAGATCACAGAAATTGGGGCAGATGAGCGGATCAGAGTATTTTTTGGCAGCAGCATTGATAGTGAACATAGAGCCAACACTGTACCTAGTGCAGCACTGTGAAAGCTGCCCAGAGGAGAGGGAAGATGCCTGGATCCAGGATCCAAAGGCCTAAGCTGATTTGCATCAGGGGTGAAATTAGATTAGAGACAAATCCACTTTTCTGTAGGCTATATGTGCAAAAGCCCCAACAACCAGGATAAGTGACACAGCAGGCAAGGCACTATCTGTGGAAAATTGAGTTTCGGAGGCTTTGGTGGCTATGGGTGAGACTTTAACAGGTTTTAAAAGTTAATATCCTGGAGTAAAGATGATATCTTTATAGAGAGGGGTTGGTCACTCCTTGTGTCTGGCGTTTACCACTAGGAGGAGCCATGGCCACACCTCCTCTAGGTGAAACAGGGTGGAAATTAATGCAAAACTGATGAGGAAGTAGTGGAGCTGGCACTAACTGTGATTAGGGATGCTCTGCCTCCCCTAGACGGACATGTTTGTAGGAGCACAGAGCGCACAAGTGTATGCGTATGTATGTTATTTTAACATAGTCAAACATAGCAAACATGGGTTATTTCTGAAGACTGCATGTAACTGTGTGTACTCTGTAATGGTTGCTTGTTTAATAATTTATGTCTCTCCGTGCCTTCAGCCTCAACTCAAGCCCCTACTACCACTGACTGCCAAGCCTGTGCATCCCGCAGCCCAAGCCTCTGCCATTAGCCTCTGCAGTCACCCAGCCCTGCCTTCCTTCAGCCCCCTACATCCCTCTCTCTTGGACCCTGGCTGTTGCCACTGGCCTCAGTCCCAGAGTCATCTATCTAAGAAGCGCTATGCCACTGAAAATCAGTAAAACCCCCAATAATTCCCAGTGCTTCATGATAGAATGTTACGTAAACTAATGTTGCCACACAGCAAACACAATTTCCCCCCTCTTTACAGATGTTGGGGATAAATAAAATCACAACGTGCTAGCAACTATCTGCGTAGTAACAACATTTTGTTATAAGAAAGTGAACAAATTAATTGCTGGAGGCTAGAAAAGGTTTCATATCCCCAAGTGCTGATTTTTTTTTCAATGCAAAGCTTAATTCAACCTGAATTTTGCCCTGGTGACTGCATGCCTCTGTACCCCAACCCCCAGTCGCAGCCTCTAGCCTCAGCATCTGCTACCAGTCAGCCCTCTCCAGCTCCCAAAACCACAGTCCCAGTTCTCATCCCTTGGCCCCAGCTCTCTGCAGCTCATATCATTAAAGAGCAAGGATTAATCAGAGCAGAGCTACTGAGTGATTGGCTGTGCAGATGGAGAAACCGTCCTTTGCATCTGTCAGCTTGACCACTCAAAATATTGTAAACTTTGTGGAGAGGAGTGTTGTAGTGGCCACTGGTTAAATCACGGTTTTCACTCTCGAGCTGTGTTGGTGCAGCAGGGAAAAAATGAGATATGGGAAGGAGAGTTTGAGTGCCAAGCCTGTTTAGCGTTGATTTGCTTCCAGGATCAGTCCTCTGTTGCTGGCATTATCACTGCTGCTTATCTTCTGGGTTGCAGGCTGGAGACTTGGCCCGGAATGAGCACTTGCACACATTTAAGCATACACACACTCACACATTCATGCACACACTCATGCACACATACACCCTCTCTTCCTTTCTTTCCCTCCTTGTTAGTGAAGTTGTAATTGAGTGCAGCTCTGTCTGAGGATTATCCAGTGTGTCCTCTCCCATCTACTTCAGTGTAATCACCCACCAGCTGACCAGTCAGTCAGAAGGATTTAATCTAGGTATCCTGTGGCACTGCCAGGCTCACACACACGTTGTGGTGTGTGGACAGTAGAGAGAGCGAGTATTTGCTGATTTTACATTACTCGTTTCATTGATTGGATTGATGATTGATTGCAATTTACTTATCAGTTATCTAATTATTGTCATTGTTACTGTGTTGTCAAGACTGACATTTTATCTGTGTTTGCTTTATTCTAATGCCTCTTTTCCCCCATTGTTTTCTCTTTTCTCTTTGTTCAGATACCAATATATTTATTGATCTGTGTAGGGAAATTCTCTTTTTGCTTGCCCTCCAGGGAGGGCCAAACGCAGGATCGGCTATAGAGCAGCTGGTAGGCATTCAGTGTTTTGCTCAAGGACACTTCAGTAGGATGCAGGTTTGCTGACATGGGGTTTGAACCCCTGTCCTCCAGTTAAAGGACAGACATCACTAAGCCACCTTGCTGCTCCATTATTATGTTACATTATCATGACATTATGTATTTCATGCAATATAGATCATATACATTTGAGAGAGTGTGTGAGATGGACAGAGAAACCATATGAGTGGGTGATCAAATGGCATGGGCATTCAACTTGGATGCCATGCTCTGCTGGGCTGATTTGGCAGCCAGAGGCATCTCGGCTATCTGACGACAAGCAAAACCCTTGGTTAGGGCCCCAATCTGTCTATTAAACTGAGAGCCATCCTAAAGCAGATAAACCTACACCCCAGCACAGCTTAACCACACCACACACAGATTAGCTAGTCAGACATCAAGCTTAGTCCTGGATATTCTGTAAACCCTCACCAGAAAGAGAGAGGAAAAGGGCAAAGGGGGACAAAATGAGTGTGTCCTTCTGGGCTTTGCAGGGATCTATTGTGGTGAACACGCCTCTTTACCTGTGTCATTTTGGGAGTTGGCTAACACACACACACACACACACACCTCAGCCAGACATTTTACATCATCCTGACTGTGGTTCATTTAACAAGAGCGGGCAGATCTGCAGTGAGGACAGCGCTCTGACATCTCCCGTAGTCATGTCAGCTTAATTTTTCCATTCTCTGTACTTCTGTATGAATTCATGCCTGTCTGTTGGACAGGAACAATAGGCTTTCATTTGACTTGGGGATTGAGCAAGGCTGAAGTGGAAATACCTGTCAGTGATCCAGACGCATGTTCTTGCTCATTTTTTTCACATCAGGATGACTGAAAATAATGAGTTTAAGTGTAAACATCCCTTTATTGTGGCCCCAAAACAGGTCGACAGCTATGAGACAGAGCAGAGAGACAGGGTGACTTCAGATATAGCCTACTCTGTATTTGGTAAGTTTGAAAGATGACTAAGATATATAAATATATTATCAGCCTTAGCTTGTCAATCCATATGGCTGGTTGGCCCTAGGTGTGATGCAAACCACAGCAGAAGGACGAGAACTTCCTTCAAGTCATCATGTGCCACTCATCCTCTCTGCTGTCACATAAAGCAGCACTTAGCTATGTTGTCCGCACACCTAGAGGGAGGCACTTACAGCCCATTATTAACCCATAACAGGCCCTGGGAGGGCCGGGCCGGGCCGGGAGGGGCAGGGCTGGATAAGCTGTGGGTTGGGGCTCCATTCTTCTCCATTCCTGGATGATCCACTGGCCCTTAGGCCCAGCCTGGCCGTTGTCCACTCCCTAATTGGTGCATTTCCATTTGAGCAGCAGACAGGGCGACCGTATAGACAGAGATGAACAGAGAACATCCATAGGCGTTCCCGGCAGCGACCTCTGTGTGTGTGTGTGTGTGTGTGTGTGTGTGTGTGTGTGTGTGTGTGTGTGTGTGTGTAATTACTTACTCAGAGAGATTTATGGCACAAGGATGTGTTAAAGGCGGGGGTCGGGTTTGAGGGAGACGTTTGAATCTGACGGTGTGTACAAGTGCGTACATGTATGTGGTTGCAGTAGTTGCATATGCGGTACTTGCATTGTGTTCTAGTGTGTTTTAATGGCCAATCTATCTGTGAGCAGACGGGACATATTGTGATTGAATTGACAGGGTGAATATCAAGCCCTTAGGAACAAGGGAATGCCTTCCTCATCCAGTCCACACACACTTGTGATGTGGCATCAATGAGGCTATTGTCCTGTGTCCTGTCCTCATGAACAACAGCTGGCTCCTCTCTCCACTTCAGCAGTGGCTACTCTATAGACTGCTTCTCACACGGTAGATGGATTGCTCAAGAATAGTGTTAGTTACTAGATTCAGGAACGCACTGATACTGTTATCAGATATTGGATCAATACCAGGCTAATGCAGGATGTTGGTAATGGAACATTTCTCAATACTAACAGATACTAAAAGCCATGTGTAACATGTTAGAAAACAAAGCAAAGTGACTTGATTTATTTCCTTTCTCCCACTCAGAAGGATCTTAAATCTCACAAATGGAGGAAGGTTATATTTGTCTAAATATCCCAAACTAATGGTCTAAATTATCTTATTGTCAAGGTGAATAAGGTGTAATGAATCAAACTGGTACTTTGTCTCTGTCAATAACATTTGAACATTTCAGTGCACTGAGTCGGTGACAACACTGAGTAAGCGGTATTGGTGAATTCCCATCTAGATTGCAGCGTCTAACAAATAAAACAATGATTCATCAGGATGGATTCTGGTGTAATGAAATGCCACCTGGAATCTATTGTCCAAAAACCTGTTAGTTTTGGACTGAGAGTCTACAAGCCCTTTTCAGCAAATCCACTGACAGGAACATGGGACTGTAACGCTCATTTAACAGCCTTTTTTCATTTATTTATAAGGCACTTATAACAAAACAGAGTTGTCACAGTGTGCTTTACAGAGCAGCAGATGACAAATAGACCTAAATTGAGGTAAAAGAGAACAAACGCATCAGATGTGGACTGCTGTACACCAGTCTGTCCAGGCTCCAACCCTCCTGTTCTGTCAGGTGTCTGTGAATTTCCCTCATTCTTTCCTGCCCTCCGTTGTCTGTGGCCGCCACAGGATCTAGCCTGTCCTATAGGATTGTGTAATGTCTAGTGTGTATGTGGGTCTCATCCGTGACATTGTCTCGGCTCATTGTTAGGACTTCCTCCAGGCAGGCAGCCGTCTATCTCAGAACCCCGATCACTCTGCTATGCTCTGCAGGGTTATTTCTGGATGTCATGCTGCTATGTTTTGTTCTCCAGCAGCTAAAAATAACCCTCCCCCCTTTGGCCAAGGGCTACAGATATGCTCCGTATTGTTTCTGATTAGGGTGTGTGAGTGATGTTATGGTGTTGTTGTTAATACTTTGGCAAAAGGTAGGTGGTTGGTGAAGTGAAGGCTTCATAGACACATAGAGACACACACACACGCAATTCCACACACAATCACACACAAACAGCTGCAAGGGAAGCAGGGTCCTGGGACAGCCAAGGAGATTCAATATCACCATTGAGGTGTGTGTGCGCAACGTGCAAGTGTTTTTGTGTGTGTGTGTGTGTGTGTGTGTCAGGAGCGGGGTCACCTCTGTCCCAGCTGTCTTGGGGGTATAGGGTTGGCTTGCCACTCAGATTCACAAACACCCTCAGCCCTCCGCTCTCACACAAAGCCATGGTTTCTTCAGAACACACATGTGCTGCACTTCACAGCACACACACATTGCAGAGGCACCAGACGGGCACACGCCGTACCCCGCGCAGACCAACTGCTCCCTCAATCAAACGTCTCAACACATGAGGCTTGAGCTTGGCCAAGCAGAACAGCATCTAGCGATTTGTTTCTATCAATCATGAGCCTGGTTTAAGAAGGATTTAAAAGTGATTTAAGAAATATGATCAAGTTCATGAAATTGGATCATGGTGGGAAAAAATCTCATGTAATTTAGTTATTGGCTAGGAGCCTGGGACTGCTTGACTAATCAATGGTTGAGTTTCATTTTTTTGTGTTGCTGTTAGGCTCTGTTGACTGGAATTCAGATTTCCCAGTTGGGAGGATACAGTCAGCGTCTTTTGACTAATGTATATCTTGTGGCATTAGTGCTGAAATGATTAGTTGATCAACAGAAAATGTATCAATTATACTTTTGATAATCGATTAATCATTTTAATCATTTATCAAGTAAAAATACCAAAGATTTGCAGGTTACAGCTTCACAAATGCTAAGATTGGCTTGCTTTTTTCCATTTCATATCATTTTAAAATGATGAATTCTTTGGGGGGTTTTTGTCTGCCAAGTAGGCAATTTTAAGACATTTTGTGCTCTGCTAACTTTGTAATTATTTGTGACATTTTATAGACTAAATGATTTATCAGTTAATTGAAGAAATAATCGATAATGAAAATAATCGTTAGTTGCAGCCCTATCTGGCATAATATCACTGTTTCATTAAAAAAAAAAACATTCCAGGGAAGAGTGGTGTGATATGTATGTAAGAGGAGCAGCTCTGACAGTTGGCCCAGCTTGAGTACAGCAGTTGCATTCATGCACATGCACACACACACACACACACACACACTCTCACACTCCCCCCAGAGGCAAGGTGTGGGTCAATAGGACCTCTCCCCCATAGGGGAAGCAGACCAGCAGACCATCTGCTGTGGACCGCAGGACTGGCCCATGCCTCACACACTCTCATAGACCACCACACACACACACACACACACACACACACACACACACACACCAAATTCATCTCAACTTTCCTCCATACCATACACCCAGCCCTCCCCCCCAACTTCTGTACACACAGCCCCCCCCCCACCCACACGCCTTTCTCGCTCCCTCTCTCCACGTTTTGCTATCCCTCACAGTGTGTAAAACCACAGCGAACATCAGTCATGGATCTCTGTGCTCTCCAGATGGACCTTGGAAATCCTGACTCCCCTAGGCCACATCAAAGCCAGTAGGGAGTTCTCAGCAGGAGGCTGCTAGTCACTACTGCAGCTTCAGACGTTTAGGCGGTCTAATTCAAGGGCAGCGTGGGTAAATACTTTGTCTGGGGGGTCTCCGTCTCTCTCTGACTGCCTTGCGTGCGGCGTTCGTCCTCCCACAGCGAAGGAGATGGTTTAGAGAACTAGCCCATGCTCCTTAGTGGGTTTTTTGCCAGGAGATGTAAGCTTTTCATTCTGTCAGCCTGCATAGCCTAGTTTAAAACCAACTACCTGGAGTCAGCACAGTGGATCGAGAAAGCCCCAGTGCTTGTTGGGATACTGTGACTGGTAGCTGACCAAACCAGAGGCAGAAGATGTACTGGGAACTGTGGCTGAGCCAGGTCACGGCCACTGCTGCGCTGCAGTGCATGCTGGTCCAGAACAAAGGTGGGAGAGCCTGTGTCTAGATATCTAGGCGTGGTGGAACAGACTAGACAAATGTAGAGCTAAACTGTTTGGTAGAGGAGAAAGATGTTTACTCCTACTTGATGTTATTTCAGTTTATATATCATACAGTGTTGATTGAAACATAACCCTGAAAGCCTCAGATGTTGCTCTCGCTAGCACACATGGCATGTTGCTGCCACATGGTGTGTAGACTAACAATGGAAAACGCTACAAGACTTCTTGAACTGAATTTCCAGCCAACTTTGCAAGATCAGCATGCTGTGAGAGAGATACCAGAACTATGACATGAGTTTTTCACTCCATTCTTCAAATTTCCTTGGGACAGCCTAATCTGCTCTAACTATGGCGAAGTCATGTATTTAACTTGGTTTAACCACAATTGAAGCCATGCCACAATGTTTTAGAGGATTAGAGTGAAAATCCTGCATCAACGTTTTTCTCACTGACTTACTCATTATAACCTGATGCTGAAGAGTTGGGTGGGATTGAACATTTGCAAATCTCTGTACCCATTTGTGTAATTAAAAAAAAAAAACCTGCAAGAAATCTTAAGTCCTCAACTGTGTGTGATCATTCACATGTTAGTTGGGTCTAATACGATCTACTTGACACCACAGTCTCACAGTCCTTCTGTTCTCAGCCTACTTTTCATAGTCAGCTGTTTTTGTCAGATAATTTACGCTTCTGTTTTTACAAGCTTTACATCAGTTTTTTGCATTTTTTTTTCTCTTGCATTTGTTAGTCCCCTCTCCCCTGTTTAATACCACTGTTACTACTATGACTAACAGTTTATCATTTTGAAATGCTTGTAGTGTACCCTCTGTTCTCCGTTCCCCTATTTCACCACCCCAGTCTCCCACTCCCTCAGCAGCTGTCCAGACATGCAGTAGAGTTTGGCAGCAGCTGTTGAGCGTAGTGTGTGTTGTGTATGCGTGCACTAGATCATGTTGAGTTGTGTGTGTGAGTGTGTGTATGTGTAGTCACGGTAATAGAGGCATTCTCTGAAAAGAGGCAGTATCTTTCCTATCACATTTTCATAGCTCCTCCTCCATAGCTCCTGCTTGTCTTAAATACACACATACACAAACCCTTCCCCTTCAGTTCGTACCTGTTCGGGCTAGACACGGCAGGTTTGTGTGTGTGCGTGTGTGTATAGCCAGCGATAACATTGTTCTTCAGAGAGTGGACAGATTAAAGTAATGCTTTTGAGGTGCCTGGGGGCCAGCAGCAGTTTTGAGGAAGAGTGGACGGCACTGAGCGGTCATCTCCACACGGGGTTCAGGCCGGTGAATGGGCCCGGACAGACAGGTAGACACACAGATCTCAGAGCAGGGGTTTTATGTAATATTCTGCAGGATAGAGGGTTGAACCTGGACCGTTCGGTTACAGGACAGCATCTTTATCCAGTCTTGCCTGTTTATTTTAAAACAGTATCATGGATTGACAGTCTTCTGCTCAGCTTGTTGTGATCAGGTTGTGTTTTGTGTAGATGGATTCCCACATGGGAATTTGAACACTGGAGGGTGTTCTTTTGACAAGCTGCTTCAAAACTGCCTATTTTTGTGCTTTATGTGGATGTGTTTTACTGTGGATGTGTCTGTGTGTGCATCTTTGTGTTCACTGTTTACTTTTGCTTTCCACAGGCTGGGAATGATGTTGCACAGTCAGTGACACTTCTTTTCCTCTGTTTCACTGTTTATTCCTCTCTCTTTCCATCCCTCACTCCTCTTCTCCCTCCAGAAGCTCTCCACAGGCCGTTCGGCCTGGACTCGGCGGCGCTGACGGAGGCGGTGCGCTGGAGCTCCAAGGAGAACCTTCTGGGGGCGGCCGAGAGCGACCCCAACCTCTTCGTTGCACTTTACGACTTCGTAGCCAGCGGAGACAACACGCTCAGCATCACTAAAGGTAAACAACGGCATGGGACCGTGCTCTTTTCTTAGACACAAAAATATAGATTAATTGCGTTGGCCACAAATCTGTGTTCATCTGTATGTTTTCTGCTTATCAGTTGCCTCACTGCCACAAATTCTGATTACACAAGAAGGATTTAGTCATGTCACATGCTGAAACTCGACTTGAAAGACCACTAGACTCTCCTCTGCATCATCACTAGAGGCTGTTGCTCGGCTACCCAGTGTGATGTTCCTACGACCAATATCTTTCCACGTCACTGATCACTCTCAACCACGCCTTGCTGAGCAACGCTGTTAACATTTGTAGCAACAATACAGCGAGTTATTCTTTAACAGGCACCACTGAATCGTATACCAAAGAGTCATCAGTAAAAACTTCTAGGCCCGCCAGTGATTGGCAGGTTACTTACTCCTAGAGAGAATATTTAATGAGTACAAGTGTAGTTATGCCAGAGGAATGTTGTGTATCAATAGAGGTTACCCAACCGCCTCTGTAGTTTCACCTTGTGGCGGCAGCAGCCCCTCTGATGTCCCACAGCTCTCTCTCACTCTCTCATGGTGATGTTAAAATAATATTGTAACTTGTGTGAACTTGTAGTTTGGTCTTATAAACAGGGTGGGAAATTAACACCAGCCCTCAGCCAAAAGTTTTTTCTACTCTATCAGCCACTTTGGCAGGTAACCAAACATTGTCTGGACTGGAGGTTGAAAAATCATTTTAAGCTTTTAATACTGAAAGTGCTGGGAAAATGTGGCTGGTGGATGAAAAAGTTAGCTTAAGTTAAATAACCAAGATGCCAATGATGTGTACACTGTCTTTGACTGAGAGTGAGGAGCTTGGAAGACCATCTTTTCACCTTGTGTCCTTATGTTAATCCCCTCTCTGTCACTCTCTCTTTCTGCTCTAAAGCTCTTCTCTCTCAACCAGCAGCAGTTAACCAATCAACCAGCTGCCCCCCTGAGTAATGAGCTTAAAATATCCTCATAATATTATCCAGAGACAGCCAGGCTTGTGTCCCTAACCGATCTAAAGCGTTAAACATGGA
>NW_027605294.1:0-34024 GCF_048128805.1 Centroberyx gerrardi | reverse complement strand
CACCTGTGCAAGAATCATCAAGATCTGAGCGCTGGCTTTCAAGTCACACAATCAAAAGGGGCAGTGCACAATTCAGAGATGGCGCACAATTGCTGAATATAGAGAAATAGGTGGACTTTTACCTTTACAAAAAAGACATATGATCCATTATCATTATGGTATGGCTGGAGACAGCTGTTGAAAAGGCCTGTGAAAGTACTTCTCCACCTCAGTGCTACTCCACTGAGGTTGTGATAGCTCCTGTGTTACTCACTCAGTCTGCCTACTTTCACATGTAGGACATCATTACTTATGAGATATTCACATACATAATAATGACTCAGAAAATAATCAAAACAACTAGTGTCAGCTCAGGTGAATGGAGTACACAATATAGGAAAACAATTAGGTGGACCCCAGATTAAAATAAAAAAACAAAAACAATTTTGCATCAGATGTGGGAGAGGTGACTGCTGTCTGTCTGGAGGCTGCAGCTCTAGTCTGTGAAGACTGCTAAGAATATTGATTCCAGTCGACTGTGGATCTCATTAACGAGGAGAAAGAAGGGAGAGGAGGTGGAACACAAGACTCTCCAAAACTAACTCTCGCTCTTCTTTAACTCCTCAAACTTCATTAACTAGCCTCTCTTCTCGCTCGCTTTGTCCCTCTCCTCACAGTGCAGCCAAGGCCAGAATTTGCTTTCTTGACAAAAACTCCAGTAAGTCAGGGAGTATGGGGCCACTGTGTGGAATGATGGATTGTCTCCTACAGCCAAAGCCTGACTCCTAAATTAACATTATAAAGCTCCAGCCCCACTATGAATTAGACATTCCCCATAGGGAAATACCATGGTTTCACAAACAGTGTTGTATTCCAGAGAGCCAACTTTGCTCCCCCACTACTGGGGCTGATTAAACCAGTCCGTTTTGCCAACAGCACAACGGCAAATGTTTCATTGCTCTTGCGATGAGAAATAAACAGGGTTTGCTGTCACACTACAGCCAAACAAACAGCAATAATAGAAAAAACAGAGGAGAGCTTAAAGCAACTGCAGTCAGGTGTATAGAACTTAACCTTGTGTCTCTTCAGTCTGGATGTTCTTACAAGCAATCCTGCCATTCAGCATGATTTCTAAAGGAGACATTTTCCCATTCACACAATGCCTTCATGTTAGAATCTACAGTACAAGAGCACCTTTCAGCGTTGTATGGCTGGGTGATAGGGACAAAAATCCATTTCACAAAAGCTGCATGCGATATTAAAACATTTCATGAAGGAGCTACAAAGGGCTGCAGCCCTGTGAATGATGCCGTTGTCTAACATGAATGCATCCAATGGCCTCTCTCTGGAGTGACGTTAGTGGCAGCTAAATAAATAAATAAATAGATAAATAAAGCGAGAGGCAAATGAGTATGAGGGTGAGAGCCTCGGAGGAGAGATCCGCTCAGATTCCCATCTTTGAATGTTGCAAATTAAATTCCCTCGTCAAGACTCTAATCATTCACAACAGATGGGGGCTTACGCTCTGTTTTAGATCTGCGGGAATTCTAATGGTTATTGTTTCTGTTTAAATGGGGAGATTATTGCATTTTAATAAGTCCTCCTTGGGACTTGCTGCAACAATGGAGTGCCGCGAATTACTGTAGATAGCTGTTACTGCATGCAGGGGGAGAAATCAAGTTACTAAGTGTGACAAGTTGCTCTTCCTCCCTCTCCACCCGCTCCCACCCACCCTTCCGGAGATGGCTCTGAGTGTATTTACCACCAAATTAAGAATGTGCCGTGGGAATAATATTTTTATCCGACAGAGGGGAAGGGAAAGGAGCTTGGCTGTGGATTTTCATTAAAATGACACATCTGTTCAGCAATTTCGGCAAAGTAATTCTGCTGAAAGTTTTATCAGCTAATTTTAATTATTCACTCCACTGACTTGAATACAGGATTCATCATGTTGAATTAATACATTCAACAAGATTATTTTTCTTTCCTTCTCGCTCCCAAATAGACGGAGGCTGGGGGGGATGGGGGGGTTTGGAGGGGCAATCAACAAATTGAATTGTCATGCACTGCGGATTAAATTGTGATTTGTTAATTACAAAAACTATATGAGCTTCTATATTTTGAAGAATTAAGAGGCTCAGAAATTCAGTGGGAGGGATTAAGTCTTGAGCATATATGCAATAACTTACCACTGCTTGTAGGTGCGGTATGTCAATCAGTTCCTACTGACAGCTATGATCCCTATGTATATACACAGTCATAATAAACTGGGCTAGTTTTAGTTTAGCCACAGCTTTTAACACTGTACTTTTGTGAGATTCAGGGGACATATTTCATAAAGTATTCCAGACTTCATGACTGGGAAACTAAAAGCTTTTTAGTCACAGACCAGAGTCAGACACACTACCTAATGAGCATTTCAAACATGAAGGGTGTCCTCTAGCCCATCCATAAACAAGTGCCATCAGAGAACACTGGCAATGGGAACTGTTATTCCTCCAGCATACAGAGCCGGCCGTGCTGATAACAGCGAAGGAGCACAGGAGAATCACAAAGACCTCGCCCGTCAAAGACCTCTCATTCAAACGGAGCACATTCAAAAGACCCCGGCCATTCAAAAGGCAGCCCATTCAAGGACCTCTGGCTCTGCAGTCAAGTTTCCGCGGGGGTACTGCTAAACTGCTGCTTCTGGTCTGAGCAGAAACACAAAGATCTACAGCTTAGAAAAGGATTTTTTTTTGCTCCCCCTTCACCGTCTTATCTCCTCAGGTAACTTTCCTTAGCAACTTGTCCCCGGAGACTATCACCTTGCCCTGAAGCCCCGATGCACATCAGCACACAGAACAAATGAGACGCCAGAGCTGGGAGACAGGCAGATTGCAAAGTGATACCTCTCAAGTATGGCTTTGTGGCTATGTTTCTCTCTCCCCCCTCCTTTCGGAGTTGTGTGAAGTGTCCCTGAGGAGCCCTCTGAGGACTGAGAGGGCATGGAGCTTTTCCCGGACAAAGGGTGGAAACTGAGAACAACACAGTTGTGTTAAATAATAGCCTGGGGGAGAGGAGACTTGAGGTAGCCTCTTCGCTTGCCTGACACCAAACAGTGCCTGTCAGCTAATCAATTAGCTTACTTCCTCTTTACCATAAGGCCGGCCCAGGGTGGCCCAGTAGCCATGTACTGTCCTCACATACATCAAGTGTGGGAGAGATGCTTTTGCTTTTGGTCTACAAATCAATTCACATTATTGACTCACTTCTCCATTTTCCACCACTTTGAAAAACAAATCTGCTTGAATTGGACTCACAAATGGAATCCTGCAATAAAACATTTGGCTCCGATGGAGTTCAAGAGTCATATCCTATTGGAAAACTATTTACAAAGCTGAAAAAATATTTACTGGTAGATCTGCAGGAGCCAAATGTTACGCCTTTTAATAATCTGTTTATGGCAAGAGAGAGGTATGAGAGCAGCGTCACATAAATGAGGGTAGTTGTGGACCCACTGATGCCTGACGTCAGACTGACTGAATGATTGGAAAGCTGTCTTTGACGGCTCTCTGCTCCACTCCCTCCCTCCTTCCAAATGACACACAGCAGAATGTTTTTGCCTCTCTGGAGGCCTGTACCGGTTATCAAATTTAATAAATAAAGCGAGTGAAATCTGTCTACTCTTCATCTTCCCTGCTCTCCCAGGATTTGCTCGAGCTGGCAAATTACCATTTTCAGGCACCATATTCCCAAGGCGCTATGGTGCTTTTCTTCTCTTCCTGATGGAATCAGATGAGCACAGCCAAGGGACTCATTGTTATCCACTTGCAAGTCTCCGGGAAAAAAGTAAGAAAGGAAGGGGGAAAAAAAAACGAAACGGCGACAGGCAGTTCTGACAGCTTCCCATATGAGAATCTACGTCAGGTGGGGGCTGGGAGTGGGGGGCTAAACCTGGACACTTTCACTTTGCTGAATTCTTTTACTTATCATAATTGTGATAGTGGAAAAATATAGCTGTGCCCTGCCAAAAGCTCTGGACATGATGCACATTCTACAAAGATTTATACTGCACTACACATTTCAAAATACAGATTTAAGCAAAAAAGAGAGAGCTCCTGTATCAAATACAATGTATATTATCTCTCGACGAGGCGAGGATATGAACCCTTCTTCTGGCTCGCCAATGTCAAGCAGCTATTTCACAGATTACAGGCTGAATCCTGGGAGAGAATAACTCTAAAGAGCAACTCCCTGTGTGCTTCGCTTGGAGAGAAGGAGGGGCAAGGCAGAATTTTCCATCTCATAAATTGAATGGATAGCAAATATTCTTTAATGCTTTCATACACCGCAGCAGCGACACATGGAGCGGCTCAAATTACTGCATAACTGCATAACTCATGATTTGATTTTTTAAAAAATTAGACTTTACCCCATTAGCCCAGCAGAGGTTTTGAGGGGGGGGGGGGGTATGTTTTCAAGAACAGCATTTGAGATTCCCATGCATGATAACTGAATGAACTTCTGGCAATGTTACCTCACCAGGCCCAGGAGTCTATCTAGGGGTAAGGGATTGAATTTCATTTGGATAATGTACTTTTCTCTGTATGATGCTAAAAGTGGAAGGCAAAGAAATAAGCACCAGAGGACACTGTGATCTTATTACTGAGTTGAAACAGCATGTTTTAAATGAACTTGTGGCCAGAAGCAGTGAACCTGGTGACCTTTTACGCTGAATTATATTTAATTCTCCTACTGCTTTTAATAGGAGGTAGGCCTGGGACAACCATTCTACCCTCCCAGTAATTGGCATTGCAAATACATTTGTGATAGTGGACAACATCATCTCCATTAGACACAATGACAAATTGACATAGTGGCCAATACATGCTATGAATCAAATAAACACTACTGACAGGTAGGAGAAGTGGTTTCTCGCTCAATTAATCTGCATTGAGGTCCACAGTTGGGAGAGGGGCGTAGGGGATCTTTTTGCCATCACATGCTGTAAACATGACTGCTTTATCTCTATGGGCTCAATAGCTTAATGGTTTCTGGGAACGCCTAGCAGCAGGACTCTATAGGCCTCACCTGGTGCACTGTAAATTGGGATGGGAGGTTACTCACTCGCAATCCAATCCAAGAGGATAATTGGGCACAGCCCCAATCCAATACAGTCTCCTAAACTGCATGTAATCCACTCAGCCAACCTGTCACACCAACAATGAACCCTCCCACTCTACCCCCGGGGCCCGCCAAGGCTATCTCAGGAACACTTCAATAGCCTGTACCTGGCCTCCTGCTGGGCCCATTATCCACTAATCCACACCCAAGCGGAACGTTTAAGTAGTTCTAAAAGGATTGCAGCGAGCAGCAAGGCTTTCACTGGAGCCTTGCAATTAAGGCCGGAGAAATTATCTCACAATTTAGATTCCATTCTCCCCTCTGAGCATGGGAGGAGGATCAGGGGTCTGAGGAGAAGGGGGATATTAAACAGAGACATACGTGAACCCAAACAAAGTGAACAGAAAACACACAAGGTTTTGGCTCTAAATCACCTCAGGTGATCTTGTACCACAATTCCAGTGTAGATATTGCTGGGAGTCCGGAGGGTGGAAACTGTTGTGACAAGCCTTATTAGTGAGTCAGTTAATCAAGAAGCAAAAAATCCAATCCCTTTTGCACAGAAAACTCATTCCCAGAACACACCTGAGAATTCCTCTCTACAAAATTACGTGGTCGAAATGAGGATGTGAGGGAATGAGACAGGTTTAATGACACTGCTGTAAGTGTTGCAATACTTTCAAACTTTACTGAATTACAATATTCACTTAAACTTACTAAATAGCATAGCATTTGGGAGGCATACAAATTGCAGCAAAAGTGCCTTAATACAGCTAAACTATTCAACATGCTCAAATGTTATGACTGTGGTGGACAAACAGAGAATATAAAGTAGAGTAGTAGATACTGCAGAGAGGATATGCTAGATAATAGTGGTAAGTAGAAAAATATTGATGTGGCATATTTTATCCTTTCATACGTATCAATACACTGGTGCACAGAATTGATTTCCTATTTAAAATGTATAGCCAGGTAGCTATCTATGCACACTCATACATTACTTAATTTGTTTAATGTAGTAATGCTCAATTGGCTTGCATCTAAACTCCTTTTAGTTGGTCTTTTTTCCACTTTCCTAAATTATTAATGGTGTCTGGAGAGAAGCCAATCAGAGATGCTGACATCCACTTTCAAAATTTGCTAGCTAACCTTGCTAATTACATACTTTTCTTCCTAGCTACTCAGAATTTACATGACGGCCGGCCATGTCTGATACTGTTTTTATAGCCATGAACAACATGAGCCACAGCGTCACAATTTGCTAGCAAGCAGGCAACACGTCAAAATATGTGAAAATCCCAATTAAATAAATTTTGAAATAATCTTGGGGCACATAAAATGTGTAAAAGTTGAAGGGGATGAATACTTTTTTCTAGCCAGTGTAGAAAGGATAGAGGTGTTGGATACAATAAACCTTCAGTGAATGTTGGTAAATTGTGAACTTGGAATTATAAGGTTCTGTTATCCACATGCAGTATTCATGATCTTTGAATGAGAACAGAACGTACATAACAGTGTCTCAATATCTCAGAACTGCACTCCACCCAAATAGAAGCTGATAATTCCAAGCTCATGAAATGACACTGTTGTCTGTGCATCAGATGTTACTGCAGCTTGGCACTATGAGGGACTATTTGTTAGACGCTCCATGTCAGAGAATGAGTTCACTTCTGTTTTTCATTATGAAATTTAGTTTTGGTATTTGCATGGGTACAATTTTGACTAACTGTAATTTTTGTATCAATAATCATGACATATGAAAATATATTGAATCACAATACATGCATTACAAAATATCTGGCAGCTTGACATTATCTGTTATGTATATACATATGATTTCCATATGTTGTATATTATAATAATGATGGATATGCAAAGTTGTGGGGCCAAGCAGGAAAAACACACTTGTGGTGAATGCACACTTGCTCATAGATTCCAATCTAAACTAGATGTCAGTGAAGCAAAACTAAACATCTATATTGTATTATGGTTACCCTGTCATGATGGTAGCCATGGTGACTTTTACATATTTGGCTGTCTCCTTTGCCAACAGACTGCACAATGGAAATAATAAGAACTTTTAAACAGAGCAGAGACTAGTAGCATTGCTAGCAAGTTAGCTAGACCCCATAAGTACCAGATATGCATATCTATAACAACTGCATGAGGACAACTACGGTTAAATAACTAAAAATAATTGAAAAAGATTATTATTTAGCTCCTTACTGTGCTTGTTTACTAAACAGCCATAAAGACATCTGCAGCCAAGGCTTCAGACTATAAATCTGTTTTTTTCTCAATATCCCTCCGCTCTTTTAGCAGTGTGAAGCCCTTCAGACAACAAGAGAAAACACACAAGTTTTGCGATAATCATTACTTGTTTCCATTTTACCCATAGTCAGGGACAGTGTGTAACACGGCTCTGTGGGAACCATATAATTTTAACCTGCACATAACTGGAGAGTCTGGATAGGCTGGAAATCGATGGGAGAGAGTCCAGTGAAGACTGCCATCTTGAGCGGCAGGCTGTAAAACAGACAGGGGAGACAGACAATCTCTCTCTCTCCCTCTCTCTCTGTGGTACCCAGAAGCTATAATATCCATCCTTGGCGGTTCACTTGACATTTACTTGCCCCGCTTCTCCTGTAGCGTTCCCCTTCCTAACTGCCAGCGCTGCGACTCTCCAGGGCTCGCCGACCGGGTGAACAGATAACAAACCTGTCAAGGCGGCTTTAGGGGGGGAATAAATCCAGAGCCGGGACTGAGGTGGATGATGTGTTCCAGAGGGTTACTGGAGAGAGGGGTGGGGGGTGGGGGGGTGCAATGCGGGGTGTGTGGAGGTGGGAGGCTGACATGAGACGCCCTGTGAGGCCCGGGACCCAGGAGGGACAGCCAGCTGTAATGCCGCGGCTGCTCCTTTAAAAAAGGGGGCACAGCCACCGCCACCTGATTAGATCGCGGTGCAGACATTTCAAATGGCTGGCCCCCTTTTTACCCTCCATTTCACCTATTCTTTACAAGGTACTCCTCCTCCTCCGACCATCACCATCAAAGGAGCTGTCAGGGGCTCTTTCTCCAGGCCCGACAGACAGGTCAGGGGTGGAAGGTTGAGGCGGGGTGCGCCCTTTGAGGCGGGGGGCCGAGAGCGCCTACCGGGGATGTATGGGGGGCCGAGGGCCGTCTTTAAGGTGCTGATAACATTCATGGCGGTGTGTTCCCGAGAGGCGCGCAAATGTCAACACTCTCCCGCTACGGGGATATAATTCTAGGAATAGAGAGGACAAAGAGCAAGAGTGACAGAGAGAGAGGCAGCACATTGCCTTTGTTGAGCGGTATCTCAATGACTCATATATTAGCATATTTCAACCCCTTGATACTTCATGCCAGGTTATCTATGTTTTTGGGTTTTTTTTCCAAACCATGCAGAAGAAAAACACAGGGATTTGAGATTGAACGGATTGAGTGTCTCCTTGTCTAACTGAATATATCTTCTTCTAACCTTCTAATCTAATTATACTCATCAATCCCTCGGAAAACCAATTAGACTAAATGGATAGATCCTGATTGATCTCTTAACAATCCCCTAAACAAGTTACGGTAAGGAAGTGCTTGATAAATGGCTTACTTCGTGGCGATATTTTGCATTTATGCAAATACGCGTTTCTTCGCTTTCAAAAGGGCAACACATTGGGTAACATGTCGCTGACTCATTGCATAAAAAGCAGTGAGCATGTGCTTGATAAAGCAATAATGAAGACACCAGCGGTGCACCATCAGAGACTGAATCTAATTACTCACCAGCCACTAGATGAAGGCATGAGAAGAATATGATGGACTGCTACTGTGAAGTATATTAACTCGGAGAATTGTCGAAATGTCCTTTATTTGGGACAGAGTACGTGAAGCGTTTTGGGCAAACCAAGCGAGGCATGCCTGCTAGAAATTGGAGGGATGGAGACGTCCCATGATGGTGCTAAAAACTGCACATCAATTACCTGAAGCACTGAGGCCTGTCCGCTCTATCTACATTTGAGATGTCCCTCTATGAAACCAAAATGTCAGCCAGCTATCCAGACATCATTGTTAGAGAAAGGGCATTTCAGTGGGGGATAAAAAAGTAGAAAAACTGGTATACTATACTTGAGCATTACTTTCATGGATGTAGTTCTATATTCCAAACTAGTGGAGTTAGCTGGCAGTGATCTGCAGTAAACAGCCTTCCGAGGCTTAGCAAGCAGCCTGTCTTAGACTAAGCCATGTTTATTATCGAGCACAATCCTCAGTCTCATCAATGCTTCGAGAAAGACGCGGATGAATAAATGCATATTGTTTAGCTTAGGGTTAGCCGGAGCTGGAGCCGCAAATG
Source organism: Centroberyx gerrardi (assembly GCF_048128805.1). Taxonomy (NCBI): domain Eukaryota; kingdom Metazoa; phylum Chordata; class Actinopteri; order Beryciformes; family Berycidae; genus Centroberyx; species Centroberyx gerrardi. The sequence goes on along the minus strand of NW_027605294.1, from coordinate 24,573 downwards.
AAAAAAAAAAAAAAAAAAAAGAAGAATTTAAAGCAGGGGATAAAATCCAATAAGAGAAACAGAAGGAGGGGGCAGAGCAGGAGAGTGAGGGAGACAGAGAGACAGAGAGAGAGAGACAGAGAGAGAGAGGAAGGGAAATAAAAATGAAAAGAAAAAAAAAACCCTAGCACACTGGCTGCCTTTTCACTCCTGTTTTTCAAAAAGCTGTAAAGCTAACAGGGAGAGGGAGAGAAAATACAAAGGCCTGTGTTCTCATTTTCTGTCTGAGAGCCCCACCAGGACCACTGAAACTTGCTTGATTTCCCCAGTCCAATTATATCTCTGTGCTCAATCCTTCCAGAATAGCAACATCACGCCGAGGGACGCCGTCTGCCTAAGCGCAGCGTGCCTAATGGAGTCCCAGAAGTTGACTCCATTTCATTGCTCCTAACTAATGGGCTGTGATATTTTCCCAAACTGACTGCCGCTCTGCCCCCTGGAAGCTAATCTAGTCAGCTCTTGCGCCGGACCCAGCTCAACAGCGTGCCAGCCCGCCGCCTCCTTCCCTAACAAACCCCCCGAATCCTAAACCCGCCGCCGCCGCTGTCTGTCTGTGCGCCGCCAACGCCCTCCGCTCCCCTCCCTGTGCTCATTAGTGCTTTCTAGCCGGGCGCTGATTGTCAGAGGGCCCCCGCGATGCCAGCCTCTCTCCCTGTGCGGCCGGCCTGCTGTGGTGAATTTAAGAGGACTTTAATCTAACTGGGCCGAGGAGAGGAGGAGCAGCTAGGGACAGGGAGGGAGGAGGAGGAGGAGGATGGAGGATGGAGGTAGTAGCGGATGTACAATCGCGGGGCCACAGCTGAAGGACAGACACTCTTTCAGGGCTACCTATTGCTCTCCAGTGGAAACTCGAGCCCAGGACGCTAGCATGGGAAGAAATAGCCAATCGTAAATCCACCAGAATGGGTCCCTCTCCGGCCGTATTGCGGGCACAGAACGGTCCTCCAGATGGCTAAGGGACACACCAGTGGTGCCATACAATCACTGGCATGGCAGAAGCACCAGAAATAAATATGAAGAGCTTTTTATCATATAAACACCGGCCTCAGCCCGCAAAGACTTTTTTTCATCGAAACTTCCATTTCGGTGACGCATTTTAAAGCGAATCCGCTCTCCCCAGCAGGTGTAATTGTTTGTCGTTATATCAAAGATCCCGGTTAGGGGACACCTGTCTGACATCAATTTGTTACTTACTACTCAGAGGAGAGAATGAAAAGTAAGTTAAACATTTATAATTATTTCTGTAAGGTTTGAAGTCTACAGACGTTCAAAGATGCTTCCATTTTATTAAAATTGCTAAGAGCAGAGAAATGTAATTAAATGAAGTGACCTGAATTGTAACAGGATAAAATGTAATTTTATACAAAGAACAATATTCCATTTAATTGAGGACCTCTTTTTACACCAGAATCTCATTCAGCAAAACACGACTCCATTTCAAAAAGTGCAGGTAGAGAGCTAAATTGTCTGCTTTTATGGCGCACACAGAGGTTAATTATTTTCTTAATTACACCTCCAAACGTCAAACATTTGTTTTTCCCCCTAATTGACAAGAAAATTAACAGTGGACTATATTAGCCATGGAGGGTTGTTCTTAACCAGTGTACAATGCTTAAAAGGGCCTTTCATATGCAATACAGATAAAAAGCAATTATGTTTTTTTTTTTTTCTCTCTCTGTACTACCTTTTAGCCACTGTAATCTGCAGGGTAGATTCAATGAGGATAAGAGGTAAAACTGTAATTATGCACATTATTCACCTTCCTAAGTGCTGCACTTGAGCACAAAAAGCAAAGAAGCCTAAAATGCATTACACCAGGTTGTCCTCATGCAAAGTGCAGGTCAGGCTCCAGCAGGCACCATGAGCTAATGGCAGCGAGCGGTGCTCCTAACACATGCTCTGGCTCTTTCAGGGACACAGGGGAGTTAAGTGCCGAGCTCCCTACTGCTGATTATCGCACCTTCGCCAGGCTGCCAGGTCTCCCTGCCCTCCATGCATTGATCTCATTTGGCCAGGAGATAAGGCCGTAATTGGATGAGGGCTTGGAATCAGATGGCCCTGCCCGGGTTGGCTAATTCCACTCTTCCTGGGCCGGCCGGGCCCAGGGCCAAAGGGCCAGGCCAAGGTTAATCCCATCCAATCCCCTGTCCTATGTGGCCCAGCGCTGCCCTCTGACCTCTCACTGCTACCCAAACACAGCTGGGGTGACTCCCTTTAAACAGGTCAGAGCCGATAGTCTAATTAGTTTACCAAAGATTTTACACCCATGCTCTGCCACACTGTCTGATACAGTGATGTGCTTTCTAAGATAAAGGGGATGTGTACATGCACAAAAAAAGATGCACAAACATATTACCACGCAAAGTTGTACGTTGACTGTATGCCATGTATAAATGTTTTTGAAGGGTTTTTGAGCGTGGGTTATGGTAATATTGAATGATATATAGTTCAACACAAAGCAAGATTATACAATGCACCTGTTTTGTGTTTCCTTGCACTCTAAGCTTAATCATACTTGCAAAATTAAAGTCAGTTCAGTATAAGTTTTATGGCTATAACATTTAGGGACATATATTATATAATGCTTCAAGTGCAATGGATTGACCTACACTTCATGTTGTGTCTTACATTTTAAAATAGAAATCAAGGAATGGCAAAATTGAGATAAGAGATTGAGAAAAGACAGTCATACATATGAGAATGTTTAATTGCATCATTGCAGTCATTTTGGTGCAATATGGTTTGGCTGCCCTATGGTTGAGATGTTTCATTATTCAAATCGTTGTGTAGGTAGACTGTAGACAAATGGAGAGCCTGGGTTCAAGCCCCCTGGAGCAACACACTGAAGCCCTGCCAGCTCAAGGACTGCTCTTCTGTAGCTGATCTGACCTCTGACCTCCCTGTGGAGAGGAAAGTGAAACGAGAATATCCCTATGGGGATCAATATAGTATGACATCATTATTATTATTGCTGCCAACACTGAGGCCTTCAAATACCCTCTGTTTCTGTCACTGAGAGTAAACCTCAACAACAGTGGCAGCGCTGGTTATGGCTTGCCACCATGTTCTTTTCCTATGTGATGTTTCTTACAAGCTATAGTTTGTTTGTTATTGAAGGGATGAAGTGTTTCCTTTACATTATTTTAGCTGCGGTGCCCCCCCCCACAGATGAAAATTGATGATCTGGTCTTATTGCTCAGCCAGCCTGAAAAAAAGTAACAACAACACTTGCAATTATAGCACAACTGCCCATGTATCATCATATAAAATAAGAGCCATACGTAAACTACAACACCCACTGCAACTGATCCTTAAATGGGTCCATACCTGGGCCTCAGGACCAACATTTCCATCCACATCTACTAAAGAATTATCAAGGAAACACTGGGAATGTGCCGATGTTTTGGTAAATAAGTTCAATAGAAGACTGCTGGCAAGTTTAACCACAATTAATTTGGTTCCCTATGGTTCATGGTAACTCTTTAGCATAAGTGTGTGGTTAGCAGACAGTGTGAGCTAGCTTTGCATGACCTCCAGAGCACTATAGTGCCCTAAATATTAAACACATAGAGGTCATACTATTACGAATCGTATCATCGCACAATGGAAAGTTGATCAATTTGATTAAAGTACACGTTGGCCAAATAGCTTGTCTTTTCCTTTAAGCAAACACCCTCTGTAACATTCAAGGGGTTCCTCAGGAAATACCAATCATTACTGATTAATAGTACGTATTCAAGAAACTGCATAAACCAACCCTATTCATTTTGTTATGTGGTTAATATTTCATCAACATTGTACTTTCTGATTATAGCTGTAACAACTGTAAAATGTTTACATATTACTGGATAATGCTGTAATAATAAATTACCTGGTAATAACTATAAAGAGTCTGTGCAGTTACCGTGTCATTAGCCCGTTCTCTCATTTTGAAGTATTACCAACTGTTTTGCTCAGCTGCCTTAGCCAATATCACTAATATTAAAAAAACAATACATTCAAGCCAAGTCTCCTGGCTTGGAAATTCTCATTTCGCCAAATTCCTCATGAGGAGCGATTATGGCAGCTATGCAGAAGGGAGGAAGGAGACAAATTTCATACGTGTTTTTGTCAGTTTATTGGAGCAGAAATCCCGATCTTGAGGGCATGGATCTGCAATATATTATGGCAGGGTCGACTGTCGTGCGTACGCAATGAAAAGTGGAGCGAATCTTTGATTAATGCGGAACATTTTTCAACAAAAGGCCCAAGCGCGATTTCACCCCCGCTTTCGATGTGAGACCACTGCTGTTCCATTTAAGATGGCCAGCAGATTAATCTTCATCCCTCTTTTCTATTTACACATTATGCAGCCAGAGATGGGATTTGCCTGTATGAAACGAGTCTCTCAAAGGCTCAGTGTGCCTCATCAGGAGTGAATGCAGCGGGGGACACACGCCTCTTGGGAAACACTAATCCCCTTATTGCGTACACTTATTCAATTCCTGTGTCAATATCGACCATAATCAGAATGGGCTATGTGACAAGTGCTTTATGTGTCGGCTGATACTGGATGACGGGAAGCAGACATAATCACCTGGGAGTACATCACAGTTGACAGCTCTGGATCAAAGCTTTGCTTCTGGAGATTAATCATGGATTGTAATGTACCGTATAAATAAACTTCAATAGAGGGCCAACACATATAGAAACTCGATCATTGATCATACATCACATAGCGTTTGACAGTTGCCGCTTACACAAGTGGAAGTAATCCCCTAATAATCCCCTGAAAATCTCTTTGAAACCAGATAACACTTAACAAATACGATACACCGTGGCCACATATCCAAGTGTATGCGCGCTGTCTGTTATTGGAGTTGCGTTAAAGTACAGTGCTGCTAATATGAAAAGACGTGAAGATATCAAATGATAATAAAGACAAAGACAAGGGGCTCTGGGTGCAATGCATCTGACAAGTTAAGAAGAGCTTGACACCGCAAACAAAGGAAGAGTGGCTTGTGACACATTTTTACCTCAGGCAAACCAGCCTCCAAAACACAGACACAAAGAAAGAGAAACACAATGGGATAGGATGGGGGGGGGGGGGTGAGTCTACTAAGACTGACTCTTAGTGCCAATCTTGGGTAAAACGCACCACACTTGATGCATTGTTATTGCAGTGGAACAAATAATATTGTGCACCTCCACTCACAATCACTCGCTTTTGCATGGGTAGATGACAATCTTGGGGCCCAGGATTGAATTTCTCATTTCAATTCACAGCGAAGCTCCATATCAAAAGCCCAAAATCCAAAAAGTAGCATCAGCTGGCTGCTCTTAACAAAGCGAGTTAAAAAAAGGGACCACATATAGAACCGAATCTCAGGTGGAAATGGGAAACTAACAGAGACAATTGGAGGCGAGACGCGGCTAACACTTGTGTCTCATAAAGACAACAGCAGAGCGGCCATCCTGTGGATTCCTGGGGCCTGACATCTAGATTGCAGATGGATAAGTGCACGTTAAAACAATATCCCGCTGACCAAAAAAATAATTTCTCATAGCTGTCTCTATTTACTGAAAGCCTGCTCGTCTCCCACGGGAGCAGAAACAAATGAAAATGTTATTTCTCTACTCATGAACTCCTACCTAGTCTGGTTTTTCACTGCTGGCAATTTCATTTCTCTTCCAAATTTGACTTAAGCCCACGACTTGAGGGAAATAATGTCTCTGGAATAATCTTCTGCTACTGTAATTCCAGGGGCACTATCTCTCTATCTCTCTCTTGCTCTATCTATCCGTCTGTCTGTCCATCTATCTATCTATTTATTTATTTTTTGGGCTGTTGCCTTGTGGTTTAAGGGAAATTGCGCTGGCTTCTGAAATAGAAGTGATGTGACATCCAATGCCTCACAGTAATCCTGTCAGACGCACAGGCCTTGAATAAGACAGAACATGCCCTTCTCCAGCACAAGGGAAAAAGAGCGCTTCTAATGCACACAGACAGTGTTGTAAAGTGTAGCCTGTCAAAAGGAAAAACATGGGCTCAATTCAAAGCACATGCGAAACATAATATTAGCTGAATGTGCTCAGACTGTAAGCCCAAAATCACTCCCTGTCATTCTTGGTTTAATGCAAAAGCCCACAAATCAGTTTTTTCCATTCCTAACCATTATCTTTATTTGTCCCTCCTTCCCCATTTTTCCTTGTGCAAAACCCCCCAATACAAAGCAATACAGCCTCAAGCAGTGACTGCAGGATTTAAGCAAGTAAGCCAGGTTAAAGATAACACATACACACATGGTCTAGTAGTGTATAGATAAGGTTACATAGAAGATTTGACAGCCAAAGTAACTTTGGCATCAGTAGCAATATTCCTGCATATATCCATCCTGCATGACTTTGTATCACCAAAGGGGAAATCCAGGGCGGATTGAACAATGATGATAAACCATTGTATGAAATGTGGACTTTGTGGAGAGAGCATTTAACTTAATAAAACTAGACCTCAGTTTATTATGTCAGATAACAACAAACAAAAAAAGCTCGACTGTGCCAATAATCACATAACAGCCCTTTGTCCAAATAAAACATTTTCAAAACCTTGAAGCTCACACCTCTCTTGACACCACAATTTATTTGTAGCTGGGTTGTTGTTGGGAATGTCAAGTATGCATGGTCATGCCATCATAACGTTATGTTCATAATGAAATACAGATGTCTCTTTTTTACCCAGAAGATGACTCAGTAGCTAGCAATAGTGAGATAACATACGCCCAAACAAATGCCCCTACAACCTGCAGCTTAACAGTTCTTGTTGTCACATTGCCACATGTAAGCGAGAGGAAAAAAACAAAACAAAATAAGTGTTCTGTACAGTGCTACTGTGCATTTCTGGCGATGACATATAGACCTAATTAATTAACAGTTTATGTGAATGTGATCTACATGCCTGTGATCAGCTTCTATTGAGAATGAAGTAACATCAGTAAACATAGCTTATAGCATATTACATACTGTATATACATAGAAAACTGTGGATACAACAATGCAGTTTATTATAAAATGCCAGGGTATATGTTGTCTTATGATCGTAAAAATATCATTTACATACAAAGAAGGAGAAAGAGGAAGAAGAAGGAAATTGCAGCTAAAATGTGAAGACATATTTTAGGCTAAATTTTCACAATAATTAAACTTTTACATTGTTTTATTAATCAGATACTGCTCAAAATCGTATTTGTACAACACCATGATGAAGTTTCATAGCACCCGGGTATAGAGGAGTGAAGTGTCTCCAGGTTGCCCTGGCTGAATCTGGCTCTTGAAGACCACGGCACCATGGTAAAAAGGCATAAAAACAATTTAAGCTTAATTTCCTCTTTGTAGAGTTTTAAGATTGTTAAGATATATCTATCATCTAGCATCTGATATATCTATCATCTTGGGCAAATGTCCACAAACAAGTCATCTGAGACATCACCCAGACAGAGTTGATGTGAGTGATGAAAAGTGGAGCATGGGGCTTGATCACACGTATTATTCCATTACAAACTGGGGAAACCTGCCTCCAGCCAAGCGTGCACTGGTCTGTGATGGAGAATTGTTTGGGGAGAGCAGCAGGATCACATGCATGAGAGAAGATGTATATTCGACTGCTGTGTTTGGCCTACAGACATGACAGAGTGGAGCGGGGTCATGAACCAGCAGGCCTTCCTGTGTAATCCCCAGCTTTCACAGCCCTTGTGCCCCTCAACCAAACTCCACAAGACCCAGCACAACAAACACACACACACACACAAACCCAAGCCTCCCACACAGTTCCTATACCCCGCAGCTAAACTCCCCGACACACACATAGACACACACAGGCTTACACACATACGAATACAAACACAGGCACCTTGGAGAGGTTTGCATCACCTTGTGGTTAGTCATATGGCGAGAGCATCAGGGGTGAAAGAATTCGAACATTTGCTCCAAAGACAGGCAGGGAAGAAAGCAAGGAAACAAAGTGTGACATTTCTGCGATTTTTGTATTTACAGGAACAAGAGAGAGAAAGAGAGGGAGAGAGATTTCTGTCATTTCTGTGTTATAGTCTGTGTATAGTGGCTGTGATGAGCCGGGAGAGGGGGTAAGGATGATTTGTTGGCCCAGGAGAGGTAAGCGATATGTAGCCGTGAATGGCCAGTAATCATGTTTATGAGAGGGAGATGGTCCTGGACTCCCGGTGAGTCTGATTGTGTTTTTTCTGGCTCCCAGCTTGGGCCCGAGTACACCCCCACCAGGCCATTGTGATTGAAGTATGCACTCCTGCTCGGCTTCTCCTTGGGGGGTAAAAGGTGCATGTAATGCCATTTGTGTGCTTGCGTGTATCCGTGTTTACGTGTGTGGCGGCCAGTGTGTATTCATAGACGGGAATGTCGGCCGATGAAGACCTCCCATCACAAAAGAAAGCATCACTTCCCCTTTCTCCTTCGTACAGCCAGTTCCCACATTGCTCCCATTGCTATGGCAACCGGCGCTCTCTGCTTGGGCTCTGCATGCATCCAATCAGAGCGAGACCTTTGTAGAGATTCCTCCGGGCTCCACTTATTCAACTTACCCCACCGGAACAGCCTCCACGCTGAAAAGACTGGAACAAAGAGAGGAGAGACTCCCTCGCCTGAGCCCGGTATGACATCAAAAATTGGGGCTACAGGGTCGGGTTACAGGGAATGCGGAAGCAATATGTAGCCAAGAGCTGGGGGACACGCGGCACAAGCAAAAACAGGGTGGCAGCGCATGGCCATGGCCAATTTCAGTGGAAATTATGTGGAATAGGATTTGTTATTGGAAGCCTCAGAGCCAGAATACTTGGCAAGTATCGTGTGGCTCTGGCACTGGTTTACGCTTGATAAGTCAAAATGGATTCCGGCTGAGCCTATTTATGTCATTCCTGAAAACATATGGATAGGATTCGGGCGCTCAATACTTTCAACCTTCAACAATGACATTCAACACCACTTCTGCAGCCCATTAATCTTCCATGAGAATAGATCTATCATCCACAGCACTGAGGGATTGCATTCAGTCAGCATCAGCCTGTACAGTATTTACCACTCTGTATCAATTTCAACAATTAAGGAGCGTTATTTTGCTGGGTGTACAATAACATAACTACAGTAAAGGTCACAATATTCTGTGCTTCGCAAGTAGCTTCGTGTTAAAGGCCTCAAGGTGCGGTAAATAATTAGCAGAGATAAACTAGTGCCATGCATTCTCAACCTGAGGGCTGCTCAGAGGTCACTGCACACAATCACACTGCGCTCCGCTCATTCTAATTATACTTGTGGAGATTAGATCCAGCCGAGTCTGAGTTAAACACTTTGTGAACGCAGGCAGGGAGGCAGGCGTGCCCCCAGCACTTGTAGCGACATGCCATCCAGCGGGACCTCTCGCAGGCCCCTGACGGACATTCGGCTGTTGGGGTAATGGCAGCGCGACGGAGGCGCAGCATAATTCTGCCCGACTGCCATGTCACAAAGTGTCACAATCTGTTCCTGACAACTCGACTCCAGGCAACGAGGGAGAAAATGGGAGAGAGAGAGAGAAAAGAGAGGGAGAGGAGAAGAAAAAAAGGGGCTTGATCTGGAATGCCAGAGGTGGTAATAAGCATGTCTGGCCACCTCCTGGGAGACAGCCTATTCATCAGGCCGATTTAGAGTCACAGGTAGAGGTAATTCAAGTGATCTCTGGTGTCCAGATCCTCTGGCAAGCTAGTTGTGCTGAGAGTGACAGAGCCTGGCATAATGAATCAGAAAAATAAGGTGAGAAGAACTCATTGTGGACATGATCTCTTCACTAGTTCACAGGATTTGAAGCCCATTGGAAGCCCATAGCAAAAGCTGATAGCACTGCTGTCTGTTCCAGGTGTTCCTCATGAATAAACAGACACAGGACTGCATAAATCAAAAAGCTAGTCATCTTGTTGACACCTTACATGCTTAAAATGATTGCAAATTTTAGATTTCATCAGAGGTGGATGATGATGAGATTTTGGCGGTAAGACGCACTCGCTTCAGCTTTACCTAGTCGATATGAGTCAGCTGGGTCTCTCAGGTCTTCTGCGGCTGGCCTCTTAGTTGTTCCAAGTATTAAATCAAAAGCTGGCAAAGCTGCTTTTAGCAATTACACTCCCAGTTGTCGGAGGAGCCTTCCAGAGGTACCGAGGTGTGTCTCAACACTAACCTCTTTTAAAAGCAGGCTTAAACCTTTTCTTGTCTCTAAAGCCTTTGACCAAGTTTTATCCTTGTACGTATGCGTGGGTGTGCATGTGTGTGTGGTCGTGTTTGGGCATGTGTAGACATGTGATATGCTTTTCTATATGTTTTCTTGACATATGTATCTTTATTTCTACGGAGGTTGAGTTACTTTGTTTCTGAAATGTGCCATACAGATAAAGCTTAACTTACCTACTGTACACATTCACATGATCTTGTTGGGTCCGACTGTGACTGCAGTGTGCCGTCCCACCCCTGTATTTACATGTGGATACAACATATTGTGTCTCTATTTCTGCAGGCTTTAGTGTTTATATCACTGCTGTAAAGCCATAAAACAATCATAAAGACTGACACGTAATCCCTGCACTGCATCTGCTGCTCCTTCCACAGTGCCACTACGCACACACTAAGGCCTGAGCAGGGAGTACGATCCCATGATAATGAGCTAATTATAGGTACAACATTCCTACTTCCATATCTAAACGCTTGTCTCTAATAAGGAACATTTCAAATTATTGAGAGGCAGAGAGAGAGAGAGAGAGAGAGAGAAAGAGAAAGAGATGGATAATTGATGCAAGCAATTACAAGTTCTGTGTCGGAGCAAATTGGCCAGCATATCTGGACATGTAGGGGGACTGCGACCTCATTTACATCGGAGTGTCAGGAAATAATTGGAGAATGTACTGAGGAGGTGGGATGGGCACAGTGTAATGCAGACCAGCTCTGGTCACATTACATAAGCGGTTCAATGGGACAACCAGAGGAAGCTTATGGAAAAGACTGTACTCTGAGGTTAAGAACAAAACATTATGTGCAGTCTTCGTACACTCAAGCAAATTTAATCATAATAGTGATCTTTAAAACAACAACTATATTTTATGACATTAATCAGTTTTCAAAAGCTGTAATTTGAGTATTTGAAATGGTTTCACCACATGCACACAGGATCCCAAATAGATTGTCATGTTTTAATCAGAAAGCCAGTAATAACCGAGTTCAGTTTTACTGGCCATAAGGGAGACTTTAGCTCCGTTTGGGCAGAAACCGCTTCAAAAGCATGGGAAGATGATGGGCCCGACTTTTAACAATATTACTTCCAGATGTTCCATTACAAAACAACTTTCAAAGACCTCACCGCAAGAAAACCTTCTCATGTGAGAGGAGCCAGGACACACGAGTATGGATTTCAGGAACCCACAATTTTCACATTTTCATTTCTGTTGGAAAAACCAGCATGCAAAACTGTCTGGAGTAACACCAATAAACTGCTAGTATCAATAACAGTGTTACAACCAGTCTCGTCTCAAACTGCCAATAGAACTAGCACATGGGCTGTGAAGGATGGGAGGTACAGCAGGCTTTATACTGTATATCCATCCACACACACATCACTGCCCACTGTTACTGCAATGTATTCCACAATGTATACTGTATGAAAGGGTTATCCAAAAGGCATTAGGCAGCACTGCATTAGTGTTGTTTTGGCTACACAGCAGGCAGAATTTACTCAATAGCCAAGACTAAAGCAAGAAGGGACAGGACTATAACAATGGCCACTGAAATATAGAGGTGCATTCATTACAGCCTGTTTCTTGTGTCTCTCATCAGGCTGGCTAGCGCTGACTGGCGGGCTCTGACCCAGTGCCTCTGGGCTTCTCTCTATTGCACCCGCCTCTCATCAAGAGCCTTGGGTGGGGGAAAAAAAGAAGTAACGTGCTGTTTACTCGCAATCCCAGGCCCGTAATTGCCAATTTATTTGATAGGCAGCCGGGTAATGATGGCATTTCACCCCCTTGCCGCAGAGACTAAACGGGAGTGATTCATCCCGAGCTCCCTGCCCTCCCTGATCCAGCAGACTCCCTCTGCTCAGGACGGCTGCCTGCCTGAATGCCTGCCACCCAGACTGAGGGAGAGAGAGAGGGTGGGTAGGGGGAGGAGGAGGAGAGGTGGGGGGAGAGGAGGGGGGGGGGGGGGGGCAGTGTCGGCGGCGGGGAGGCCTGCCATGTCGGCTTCAAACGAACCCAAAAGGGAACCCGGCGCTTCAGAGCAAATACGGCTAAGCCTGCCAATTTAGCTGGGGTTTGGGGTTGAGGCAAACACAGCCGAGCTGATGTGCCATTTGTAGGCCTTAATGAGCTGGCAGGACGGAGTGAGGAGGGAAAGGAGAGGGATAGAGAGAGAGAGAGAGAGGGACAGAGAGAGAGAGAGAGAGAGAGAGGGAGAGAGAGAGAGAGAGAGAGAGAGAGAGAGGTTGCCAGGCCTGACCTCCCCTGGCCTCTATCTCCCTCCCAGGCAGTGCCAGGCCGGAAAACTCGGTTCATCTGCTTCATCAGAGCGGAGTCACTCACTAAGGAGGGGTGGGTGGAGGTGGGGTGGGGGGTGTTGGGGTGGGGGGGGGGGGGTGTTCGGCAAACACCATTAGCAAAATGTTGGTCTAACGAATGCTCAGGGTTACAGTGGGCTCCTGTCTCACACTGCTCCCTGACTTCCACGCTTTTCTGTTTGTTTGCACTGTGTGCGGTGTTACAGCCAATCTAGTCTTAACATTTCAAACTTGAAACTAGCACATGGATGGTCGTAGCATGGAAGGCACCGCAGGCTTTATGCTATCAAAATCTCCCCCAGACACGCACCTCCCTATACACTGTTACTGCACTGCTTTACTGTATATGAAATGCATTCCCTAATCATAAAAAATGAACATAGCCCAAAGAATCTGTTTTCTAAGTACCAATAAAAACAGTTGTTTTACATAAATCCATAATGCTTTATTTCTAATCCAAGGCCAGTCTTCCTCCACTTGCTCTAACCTCGCTTTTCCCTCCCGCCCTTCATCTTTGTTACACCCCCTCCCTTTTTCTTTCCTTCCTCCTTTCAGCCTGGGGAGGGGAAAGCTCTGGCTTGCACCTCTCGCGACGTGTGAAGTGGGTTTTTACGGCGTGGCTGGAAGGGGACTTGTTCGGGGACCCGTGGGGACCGGAGATGAAGCCTCGCACACTGTGACCATCTAAAGTGGCATGGGGGTCTAAAAGTCTGTCTTCATGCAGCCCAGCTTTCAGCAGCTCTCCTGAAGACACGACAGTCTCCTGTGGGGTGGCTTGACCAGACGGTGTGTGTGTGTGTGTGTGTGTGTGTGGGGGGTGGGGGGGGGTGGGGGGGGGGGGGGGGGGCAGGGCTGCCGTTCAGTCAATCCTCCAGAGTGTACAGAGTGGCTAAAAGGCCAGCTCAGGGGGAAGTGATTATAGAGAGGGGGATGGATCGGTCCCAAGAACAAGGAGAGTGGGGAGAGTAGGTGGTTTTTGCTTGAGAAAACCTGACATTTTCCAAATAAAATGGAGCTATAATTTGGAAAATTAATTTCTGGTGCTGTTTCCATATACAATATTTGAACAGAATAAGCTGAATGAGATGCAATGGTAATACAGTCCTTGTATCTGGAAGTGACTGGGTAATTAGGGCAGACGGTAACCTGATGTAATTGGCAAAACATGTTTCATCAGTGTGCAATCCGAGTCAAAGTACACACCATCAGGGTGACGCAATCTAAATGGCGGTAACTGGTTGGACTAGATCGCCAATTCAGGCAAAGGATTATGAAATTCCAGTCATGGAGTAAAGAAATTACACAGAAGAGGCCGTTCAAAGGCATGCGTTACAACAGCACCATATAGTATTTTAAATTAATTCTTGATTGTCCTATAGAGAAAAAATATAAAGAAAACACAATACTCATACATTAACTCATACAACTCATACATAACTGCAAATTGGATCGCAACATTGTATCATTTTCACCATTTAGTTATTATTAACCTCAGTACAACTAAGGACAAATTGAAAGCTTTTTTTTCATTCTGTATGGCAGTCAGAGCTGCGGACATTAATCAATCCAGAAGTATGCGTTTTCAAACTTCCATTGTTTAACTAATATTTGTCTTGGTTTAGTGCTGCAAGAGGCACCACAGTGCAGTCTCACAAAAATCAGTAAGTATCATTTCAATTTCTGTTGTCAACATCAAATTACTTATTTCATTTCATGCCCGGTCAAGCATCGTAAAGCTACACGCAGAATCAGCTTTGCTTCACTTGCTCGGCCATGTCTTTCTCAAAGACTAGCTCGCCTCCCAGCTGACAGCTTTAATTATGGCCAGATATCTGATCGCTCCGCTGTAGATTCTCCACACAAATCAAAGAGAAGAGCAGGGGTGGCTGCGTGGCAGAGAGGTCCCTCGAGCCTGCTCTCTTTACATCTTGGAATATGTCACGGGGCACAGGGACACACAGACGCTCTTTCTTCTGTAATTTAATGCTTGCCTTCAGCTCCTCCACAAGGAACAAGGCACTGGGTAAGTAGGATGTCTTTCTTGTATCAGTTGCAAAGAACCTTTGGGAGTGTGTGCGTCTGTGTGTGTGTGTGTGTGTGTGTGTGTGTGTGTAGGATGCAAATAGTCTTCTTCACCTATGCCAAAGACAACAACAGCACACTGGAGACGTGGAAGGTTTAGCGTGTGCTACTGAGGCTGAGTTTTATTGGTAAAGGCCAAAGTAAATCCTGAACAATTGATAATATTACATTAGCACTTACCTTTTGTCTGTGTGGTGTAGGTGCAAGGCCACACACATACATTGAGTCTTGAGTTATGAAACTTTGGCAGAACCTAACATAACATTCTGTGCTGAAAGAACATACACTGACTCATTATAATAACAACCACCTAATTTGCTGGCTTTATCTGGCAATATGTAAAGGTTAAATAAAAAAATAAAAAAATGATTGGTTTACAGTGCTGGCAGGTTGCTGGTAATGAAAATGACTTGCCATTTATCAATATGAATAGTTCTTTTTAACATCATGTGTACTGATTAAGTAACTATTAATGACTGTAAAGGTAAGTAAAGTTGTAGATGCATTTGGACAGGTATCTTGTTGAGTACATGAAAGTATTTCTTGGAAAGCTGGAAGCACTGGCCCAAGTTTTGGCCCAAGTAATGCAACTGATCAGTCATAATAAGCATATTCAATTGCCCTGAGTAAGTTAGCCCTATTAGATTGTGCAAAATATTATTTCATGATTATTATTAGTCAAATGAAGTCATTTTTTAATATGAAGAACATGGTGAACATTTTGAAAGCTATAACAACTGGCAGTAAATTACCTGGTTGTCACTATAATGAGTCTGTGTTGTGTCTAGTCCTCACCTTGTTCGTTCAGTACTGTACTGGTGCTGCTGAAATTGTTATTGTCTTTGTGAAATAAAACACAACGGATATTCTCTTTAAAGACTGGTTGGTTACTGATGATGTGTGACATGTTAGATTTGTCAGGGAAAACTACTGTAGCAATGAGATACTAAAAAAATATAATAAATAAAAAAATAATCTGTGGGAAACCTGGCTAGTAAAATATTTGTGACATACATTTACATTTATTTTAAAGTTTCAGGTTTTGGTTGCCAATTATCACATCCAAACATTTTTCTGTCTTTATTTGAAATGCTAAACTCATGTGCTACATCACTGAGAATCAAATATATGAAAATTTGAAGTGATTTTTGAATAGACAAACTAGATCAACTATGAGCACATATTCAAATTGGACCAGTAGCCCGGACAGGATGTCTAACACATAGATGGGAGTGGGGGGGGTGCTTGACGTATACAGCTGCTGCTACTGAAGTAGCGTGTTGTAATGCAGTGAGCGATGTCCGCTGTACTTAATGTTAATGTACTCACATCCGTCAGCCTGTCTCTGGAGCTGCTCCTGACGGAAGGCTTGGACTCTCCGCTCACACTCTCGCTGTCGCTGTCCTTGCAGTTGTTCTGGCCCGGCTTCAGCTGCAAAACAGAACGCACACGGAGACCGCGGGTTAACAAGGTGGAGCAACACCGCACCAACACTGCGAGTTTGGAGCTTTTACGCGGACGGCGCCCGGCTCGGGGAAGGCGCCCCGCAGAAATCGCTTCATGAATATGTGAGAACTGGCAGGAGCCGCGGCGCCGTCTCTGTAAATCTGTCATGTTTCCGAGCCTATTGAGCGGCCTATTGAGCAGCCATCACTCTGCTTGCCAATGATAGATGCCATCTGATCTCGCAGTATGAAACTCCTATCAGCCCTAGGAAAAAGGGAACAGGGACAAAAGACCCCTCCAGAACCTTCAAATGGAGCCTCTATCCCTTCCAAGCAGACACCACATGCTGAGGCAGCAGGAGCTCAGCAAGTGTCATCCTCTAGACACTCTGTCAGAGAGATGCAGCAAAGTGACAAAAAAATAAACAAAACTAAGAATAAAGAGGAGGACGTGCCAATCCGAGAGCATCTGAGGCCCTTCAAAATCTGGAGAACAATGAAAAGACTCTTGGGAGCGTGGAGTGGAGGGGAGAGAGGGGGGGGGGTCTATACTGCCTGTCCAAGTCTGCGATTGATGTCCTCTGAAGCTCCCATGCTGCTCCTTCCAGACCAGACAAGCGGTGCAGGTTTCATTTCAAAGCACATAAAAAGCCGGCTTTATGGGCTAGCATGGGACAGTGCAGTAAACGGCTGCTCTGCCACCTAATAGGAAAAGCAGAGCGTGGCGCAGCGCACACAGAGGACTTGGACTTGGAGATGACTGCACTCTCCTTGTCCCCTCCCACTCCTATACTCTTGAGGGACAGAGCTATATGTTGGTTTTTTTTTACCTCTCTTTCAATATTCTCCTTTCAGGTATTGGCCGTCATTTAGTGGGATGAAAGGGCACGGGGTGGGGGAATACCTAAAGAGCCCTTGAGTTGAGCGTATAATTAAAATGAAAATGTTCCCTTTTCTGTAGCCATTAGCGGTGTGAAAGGAATCCTATTCCTTGGGAGAATTGCATGATGGGTGGAAGGCGGGTGGATTCGCCGGAGTGCTGAACGCGATAAGAGAGTCAGAGCACTGGGAATGCCTGATGGGCCTGTGTGGCTCTGCGCGTGCGTGCGTGCGTGTGTTTGTGGAGGAGAGGAAGAGTACGGGGCCACACAGGGCTCAGACAGGGCTGGAGAGAACACACAGGACCATGGAGTTACAGCACAAATGCCAGCGCACACACACGCACACACACACACACACACGCACACACACATGCACGCACCAGGACCCAGTGCTGTGATAGCACTAATTACCTCCAACACATTTTATTCCCACAAAAACCAGGGCACATTTTCTCTCTTTTTCTTGCAAATGCCAGTTCGTCTGAAGGGAGTTTACATATTTTTAGAGAGAAAAGGGGAATAATATCTCATCCACCCTGGCCCGTGAATAGAGCCCCGAAGAAAGGGCGAGGGACACTGTTTACGCCCCAGTCTGCAGCTCCTTCATCAAAACATGTTGACCTATAATATTTATTAACCAGCCAGCGTCCCTGCTGACAACACCGGGCGGCGCGGGCCAGCACACTCATGCATGTATGAATGCGCGCACAGAAAAATGACCTCAGCCGCCGCTGCCGACTACTGCTCTAAATATTAGCAGCCCAAAACCAAAAACTCCTATATGGTAGGCTTATGAAGTATGTAATAAGAAACTTGTGGGAGAGCTAGAGTGATTTGTCTTACATGCTGATTTAAATTCCTATTGAGGCTGACTTAGATTAATCAAACCGGTATCAACCTGACTTGGCGGTAGTGAAACCACGTAATCATACCGTCTTATCAGTGGGAAAGTACACCGTGAAATCAGAAATCTTGCACAAATTTAACTGTGTATAATGTCTGAAGAACATGTCTAATAAAGACATTCCAATAAAGAGCAGCTCATCTTTCAGGGCGATTACATAGCCTGGGACCTGATTACACAGCTATTTGAAAACGTATCCCTCAGCTTGTTCCCTTTAATTTCCCCCTGAGCTCCCTTAAATTACTTCAGAGAATTGTGTTTTTTTTTTTTTTTTTCATCCCCTCTCCCCTTTCTGAGGTTCAGATGATGGATTCATTTCTTTTAATGGAGTGATTAATGGATGTCTTAAGCAAATGCAGGGAATGCTGGTGGTCAGTGCCATCAAAAAGTGAAGCTGAAATTTAATGGCCTGCTGTCTGATGATAAATCTAAATGAGAAACCCATGTGTGTGGGTGTGGAGGCTGTCTCCACGACCTCTACTATAACAGCACTGATCTGATCACTCCCACTTGTTACATTGCGCACGTCGTTTTCCATAATTTAATAGCCTTTTAAGCTTAGCTTTAGTTTTGCCTCCTGTAATGAATGCCACAGAACTTCACTGCATTTAGCACAGATCTAAGGCAGAGAGACGAGGAACTGTGTGTGTGTGTGTGTGTGTGTGCGTGCACACTCATGTATGCCTACATGTGCTGAGCCCCAGACTGGTGTGTTGTGCCGATGCAATAACATAAAGACATTAATTAAGACGCAGGTTGAGGCATAAGGATGCATTTATTTAATGACCTTATCTGCACAGCCTGGGTAAAGACTGGCCCTGCAGGAAGATAACAAACAGATGGTTTTAATATTCCAGAGGCTAATTTCACAACAATTAAAGACACAGCGAGACATTAGCATCTAATGAAACATTTAAACTACTAGTAAGTGCATCTGCCATTAATTTCCACACAGTGAGGTCTTGTTTTCCTGCAATCTGTTCTGTGTTAGGGGATAAAGTTTTTTTTCCCTCTCTGTCTTACCAGCCTGAATTTACTGAAGTAGAGAATCAACAACTGTTTTCAATCAGCAGCCAGCATGAAGCTTTGAAGGAGAGCAGCCGAAACCTCAGCATGATATGATTCAGCCTGCATGTATGAGAAACCATTTAACATTTCTTATAAATCATTATTTAAAAAAAAACAAAAACATAGACATACTTTAGTTACTACTAATGAAAATGTTACTAGTCACTATTTGAATAGTACTATAAACTTGCACTTATTCAATAGCTACTAACACTAACACTAATACTAATTGTTTTCTTATTTAAATACATTCAGCCTCATCACTGAACCCCAGGCTAAGTGGGGCTAAGTGTTGCTATATCATCTTTACCTCCCTTACTAGCATCTTTGAATTCCTATTAGCATTATTATGAATCATTACAGACTGGTAATGTTATTCAATTACAAAGTGCTGTACCACCTGTCACTAATCACTATTCCATTGTTGCTAGTACTGTTCAGTACAGTAGTATTTCAATAAGGACTCATCTGTTTTTACTTGTCAAGTGTCAGTTGTACCGTACTATTTTTCTCCATGTCATCAGAAAACTAAAAACTAAAACTGATTAGAATGAATCAAAATAGTTACTCAAAACAAAGCAACCAGATGAGCTACAGTACGGTAATTAATATAAATAATTTGGATAACCAGCACTCATAATCCATTTCATCTAAACAAATAGACAAAACAAAACACTTGATCACTTCCTCTTCAAAGGTCTATCATGGTATGGATTTCAAACAATGTGCCGTCTGATGTTCTCATAAAACCTCCTTCCTCTCTCTTGAATTACGATTACAACTTACACAAAGAATAGTAAATGGACCTTCCTTGTCTGTGTTCAACATATGTATTCAAGCTCAGACCCTTAACTACTACACAAGAGCCTGAATAGATTGGTTTGCGGCAGCGTTATTGGAGTTGCCACATGAAATACCAAAGGTGCTGTTGAATGTCATGCAAGTTTCACAAAAGCTTACCTTGAGGTTTCCCTCACCGTGCGAGATGGCTGTCTTAACAATACAAACGGCTTCATAAAAGAAGACAAAATCAATAGAATATGGAATGCTTTCATTTCAGTATTGCTGTTATAGGCGGCGGAGGGGCGAGAGTGCTATTCAGCCACTCCAACATGAAGGAGACCGTAGACAATCTGTTGCCAAATGAGTGGAGAAAAATTATGAAATACCTAATTTGATACGGCCCTCCGAATAAGTAAAACAGCATTAGCAGCTATTACAGGATTGTCTTGAACATGTGGAGTCAATTATTTTCTCACTTACTGAAAAGTGCTCACCAGTGCCATGGCGGGATTTTACAAGTGTATTGACCTATTCTCAAGGGCTGCACTACAGACTCAATGCAATCAAGCACAAAAGTAGGCCTGCTAACATTTCTAACCACAAAGGCCTTTTTAAACAGAGCCATACACAACCAGACTGCCCCAGCAACCCCACCCCTACCCCCATCCCTCATCCCACAAAAAAGAAAAAAACAAGAGAGAGAGAGAGAACTGGGCTCAGTTTTCTGTACTGGCCTCAGTGGGATTCTGTAGCCATCAGCTCCTGGTTTCCCTTAGTTACGCACAACAGCAGCTGTGGAGCTCGACGGTAATAAAACCTGGAACAATTTAACGGCTTTTATTGTTCTTCTGCGGCTTTCAGAACAGCTAACCTGTCCTCTCAGGATCTGGCAGAGAGAATCCCACTAGGGCAGCAATGAAAGAGGATCTCATTTACCTAAAAGCGCTTATAAATTTTTAATTTGCTTTAACAAGTAAATTAACAAGTCCCTCATTTGGGAAGTTTTATGGCTGCTTGCCACTGAGGGAGAACCATGAAAGTTTTATAGATAATCCACTAGCTAGGCTGGGTTGCTTATAATAAATTGTCTATTTCCTGCGGCACTGTCAAATCCCCTCGGTTTCCAGTGACTACTCTTTGAATATCTCCTTTATGCTACCTTCAGAGGTCTATATACCAGGGCTATTAAAGTGCTGGGGAGCTTCGCTACTCAGCAGTTAAAGCGAACAACTTGAAGAATTTCTGTCGACTTTATACAGGCATCCTCGTATAGCTCTAGGACACACCGCTGCCAAACATTAGACCACATTAAGCATCGCTAATTATGTCCCTGCCAGCCTCTATATCACATCAGCCTCATAGTGAGCCCATCTACTGAAACCACCGTGGGCTGGTCGACAACAGCAGTTGGAAACTGCTGGGCCAACTTAACTCGCAGCCAGCTTTATCCGAGGAGACTGCTACGTGAAGAAGGGGGCTGGGGGTTGGTCGGGGCCTGTACGGGGTCTGACAGGGGGACTCGTCGTCATCTTTCTGACAGCGGCTGTGTGAGCGAGCCCACCAGCGTGGCCGGGCTCTGACCCTGCGCTCGGCTCTGAGGCCCAGCTGCTCTAACTGCCGCAGACAGGAGCCCCGCCCGGCCCTCTCGGCCCCCGCCGCCACCCTCACTCGCAGCCTGTCACTGAGCATCAGCGCCCCGCTCCCGCTGCCCCAGATTTGTTTACTGTTAGCTCTGTGCGTGGTAAAGAGGTCATAGGCGCGCAGCGTCAAAATAACACTTAATGCCCCTTTTTGTCTCTCTATCTGAAGCGCAGATGTGTTCTTTCGTCAGGACGTCTAAATGACACATTGCACATTCTTGGCATATTTACCCTAAAGCCGACTGTTAGCCTGTGGCCAAGACGTCACGCGCAGCATGGCGGTGCAACAGTTTTTATTAGCGTCTAGCTATCTAGCCGTGGAGAAGCTCCATTTCCCTTCAATTCTCCAGCATCATTGTGCGGCGGTGATCTCTGGCGACCTTGTCAGACATCATTTTTCTAGCGGAGGGGAGATCAGTGGGGCCGAATGCACCCATTCTGGCCAATCTCAGGCCACAAAGGAGGCTTTTCTGGCCTCTGTGCCAGAATGTGATGCCAAAGCAAAGATATGGAGCCACTGAGGACTAGTCACAGCAGCCTCAGGGTGTGAGTATCCCAAGAAGAGGAGGAGTGGGAAATGGAGGCTGGGGGGATGTGGGGAGGGAGGGGGGGTTAAACGTGGTTGAGAGCACTGTCTTGATCTCATCAGTCATACTAAAGACTCCATTTCCTCCACCACAGGCTGGAGGCTACTGGGGAGGAGGGAGCTTGTGGCTGCATTTATATATCGCCATAAATCTCTGATCTATGACGACATTACAGACAAATCAATATGCTTTTAACATCCATCCTCTGCCCCGCGTCGCAATCACCCTTCTCCCTTCTCACAAATGGTCATATAATGCTGTAGTTGGGTGGATTGAGTTATGGGGACAATTCCCAGATTTAATAATGAACTGAGCAGGTGGAGGGAAAGTGTGTGGTGGTGGTGATGTGGGGGTGGGGGGTGGGGGGGATATAAGAGCAGCGGGAGACCTCTACTCTCTCAGATCATATCTGAACATCTTGTTATAGTGCCCCAGCGTGGCAGTAAAATAACCTTCCTGCCCACTTTACACACCTCCAATTCCCTGAGCTGAGCTCCAGCGTTTCCCCCATGTACAGCAGGCAGAAAGCAGGCCGAGAGTGCGGCATCACCAGATGCCTTCCCAGAATGCAACTGCCGCACGCGAAGAGGGTGGGGGCGGGGCGAGAAGTGGGTAGAGAGAGAGGCAGTTTAAGACCTCCAGCTGCCCAGTCGAGTGCTCATCACCACATAACTATTCATCAAAGAAATTTGCGTGCAATTAATTACATTATTCCCCAGCTCCTCAATCTGTGCTACTGAGTCGTTACTTCAATACTGGCTTTCAGAGACCCATCTTACTAAAGCCACAGCCAGTGTGCCAAATCACAGCTCCCCGAGCTGGGCAGCCTCAATAAAGAGCGGTATGGAAAAAAGACAGCAGAGAAAAAGCCCTCTCCTATCGGCTTGCAGGGGCTATCATTTCTCTTTTTTATTGCCATTTATTTTCCTCCAGGAATTCACTGCCAGTATATTGGCAGGCCTTCCAGTAGATGGAGGCAATGAAATTTAGCGCGGACACTTAACACTGGGTCAAGCCTTGTGCGCGGCTCATGTGTGGCGGTAATATGATAGACAAACGCTTCCAGTTTAGGGAAAGAGGGCTTCTTTTTTTTTACGTTACAGGAATAGAGGCACAGCACTAGGCCAGACACGTGTTGCAGTAAATAAGATGGAAAATGCATAACCGTAGCCTTTCAGAGGGAGGAGGAAGATGCAAACATTTGCAAAATGGCAGAGTGCTGTACCCAGGCTGTGGCGATTAAAGACAGAGGACCTAAATAGGTCAACGCGGGGCCGTTATGCTAAACCCTCAGGCGTGGAGGAGTCGCTGGCTGGAAGTAACGCGGTAAATAAGCCAAGAAAAATGTATAGGCTAATGGAGATTAATTATAAGACATTCCACTCAAATCCTTAAGAGAAAAGGCCACTCAATAAACATGTAATTTGAATCCATTTACATCCACTCTGCCACAACACAGAAGTTAAACGACTGCGATTAAATTATACATGCATTAGTACCAATGACACCTGTAGCAAAAGAGACACAGGCCGCACTAAGTGACTAATGTACATACATTAACATTTAAAGGTTATATGAGCCAAAATCCCTCTATTTCACTTTTGCAAAACGTTACGTCATTCACTCATCATTCATCACCTTAGCAGTATCAGTGAATATGGCTGATAACTGAGCCTTATGTGATCGAATGTTAGCATGTGTGCAGCACTGTCTCATTAACCTATAGCTAATAAGCCAATGGGTGTTAAAGCCGAGGTCATGGGTCAGTTGGTTAGAGCTGATCTCCGGTCAGCAGGTGGATACTGCCATTTGTGGAACAGGCTGCCTTGCCTATCAAACACCATGCTTTGGCTGGCGCGGCGGTGTAAACCAACAAGAATGATGGCCGTCTCACCTTACCCACATTTGGCTCCATCTGCCCTGCTATTTGGGGGATTAGATGAGGCTGTAAAATCTGCTGTCAGAATATACATTTCCTTTTTGGCTGGGTCAGGGTGGGCCAGGGTGCCTGTCCAAGGCCAGTGCCGTTATCACTAATCCCTGTTGTAAACTTCCTCATTTAGCCACCTTCCTGAAATTCACATCTGTCGTTGACAAAGTCATAAAACGAGACAGTATACCGCGGTACCCGTGCTTTAATAGCAGCGTGACTTAGCCCTGCTTTGTGAGGACTATGCCAGCAAACATCTGTTCTTGCTGCTTTAATAGACGGTTATGGGAGAAAACAAAATACCAGGGGAAAACAAAAATACAGCCAAACAATGTGAGTGTAATTGAAGTAATCATGACTTCAATGACAGGAAATAACTCAAATATAATACGACAACATACATTTCTGATGTATGATAGTGCGTAAGTAGCCACGATGATGGCAGACTATTACCATTAACATTACAATGGAATCACATTGACGGTCTCCTTGATTCCCTTTCATCCAACTGGCCATAAAAATGCAGCTGGAATGTGGCCAGAAATGGGCTGGTAGGCAGCAGAGAGGCCAGGGGCCTCACAGAAAACATGCTCTACATTGTTACAGTGCTGCCTTCATGTGCTGTCAGAAATATCATAAACAT
>NW_027605293.1:0-34063 GCF_048128805.1 Centroberyx gerrardi | reverse complement strand
CCGATTCAGCCAGAAACAGCATTTTGCCACATAAAACACCGATTCCAGCCAGAAACAGCATTTTGCCACATAAAACAGTGATTCCACCTGTAAACAGCATTTTGCCACATAAAACAGTGATTCTCCCTCGAAACAGCCTTTAAAGGCAAAAAACGCTGTTTCCAGCCCGAAACAGCATTTTGCCACATAAAACACCGATTCCAGCCAGAAACAGCATTTTGCCACATAAAACACCGATTCCAGCCAGAAAAAGCATTTTGCCACATAAACTAGTGTTTCCACCCATAAACAGCATTTTGCCACATAAAACGCCGATTCCAGCCAGAAACAGCATTTTGCCACATAAAAAAGTGATTCCACCTATAAACAGCATTTTGCCACATAAAACAGTGATTCTCCCTCGAAACAGCCTTTAAAGGCAAAAAATGCTGTTTCCAGCCCGAAACAGCATTTTGCCACATAAAACAGTGATTCTCCCTCGAAACAGCCTTTAAAGGCAAAAAACGCTGTTTCCAGCCCGAAACAGCATTTTGCCACATAAAACACAGATTCCAGCCAGAAACAGCATTTTGCCACATAAAACAGTGATTCCACCTATAAACAGCATTTTGCCACATAAAACAGTGATTCTCCCTCGAAACAGCCTTTAAAGGCAAAAAATGCTGTTTCCAGCCCGAAACAGCATTTTGCCACATAAAACAGTGATTCTCCCTCGAAACAGCCTTTAAAGGCAAAAAACGCTGTTTCCAGCCCGAAACAGCATTTTGCCACATAAAACGCCGATTCCAGCCAGAAACAGCATTTTGCCACATAAAACAGTGATTCTCCCTCGAAACAGCCTTTAAAGGCAAAAAACGCTGTTTCCAGCCCGAAACAGCATTTTGCCACATAAAACGCCGATTCCAGCCAGAAACAGCATTTTGCCACATAAAACAGTGATTCCACCTATAAACAGCATTTTGGCAGATAAAACACTGTTTCTCCATCCAAACAGCCTTTAAAGGCAAAAAACGCTGTTTCCAGCCCGAAACAGCATTTTGCCACATAAACTAGTGTTTCCACCCATAAACAGCATTTTGCCACATAAAACACCGATTCCAGCCAGAAACAGCATTTTGCCACATAAAACACCGATTCCAGCCAGAAAAAGCATTTTGCCACATAAACTAGTGTTTCCACCCATAAACAGCATTTTGCCACATAAAACGCCGATTCCAGCCAGAAACAGCATTTTGCCACATAAAAAAGTGATTCCACCTATAAACAGCATTTTGCCACATAAAACAGTGATTCTCCCTCGAAACAGCCTTTAAAGGCAAAAAATGCTGTTTCCAGCCCGAAACAGCATTTTGCCACATAAAACAGTGATTCTCCCTCGAAACAGCCTTTAAAGGCAAAAAACGCTGTTTCCAGCCCGAAACAGCATTTTGCCACATAAAACACAGATTCCAGCCAGAAACAGCATTTTGCCACATAAAACAGTGATTCCACCTATAAACAGCATTTTGCCACATAAAACAGTGATTCTCCCTCGAAACAGCCTTTAAAGGCAAAAAATGCTGTTTCCAGCCCGAAACAGCATTTTGCCACATAAAACAGTGATTCTCCCTCGAAACAGCCTTTAAAGGCAAAAAACGCTGTTTCCAGCCCGAAACAGCATTTTGCCACATAAAACGCCGATTCCAGCCAGAAACAGCATTTTGCCACATAAAACAGTGATTCTCCCTCGAAACAGCCTTTAAAGGCAAAAAACGCTGTTTCCAGCCCGAAACAGCATTTTGCCACATAAAACGCCGATTCCAGCCAGAAACAGCATTTTGCCACATAAAACAGTGATTCCACCTATAAACAGCATTTTGGCAGATAAAACACTGTTTCTCCATCCAAACAGCCTTTAAAGGCAAAAAACGCTGTTTCCAGCCCGAAACAGCATTTTGCCACATAAACTAGTGTTTCCACCCATAAACAGCATTTTGCCACATAAAACGCCGATTCCAGCCAGAAACAGCATTTTGCCACATAAAACACCGATTCCAGCCAGAAACAGCATTTTGCCACATAAAACAGTGATTCCACCTGTAAACAGCATTTTGCCACATAAAACAGTGATTCTCCCTCGAAACAGCCTTTAAAGGCAAAAAACGCTGTTTCCAGCCCGAAACAGCATTTTGCCACATAAAACACCGATTCCAGCCAGAAACAGCATTTTGCCACATAAAACACCGATTCCAGCCAGAAAAAGCATTTTGCCACATAAACTAGTGTTTCCACCCATAAACAGCATTTTGCCACATAAAACGCCGATTCCAGCCAGAAACAGCATTTTGCCACATAAAAAAGTGATTCCACCTATAAACAGCATTTTGCCACATAAAACAGTGATTCTCCCTCGAAACAGCCTTTAAAGGCAAAAAATGCTGTTTCCAGCCCGAAACAGCATTTTGCCACATAAAACAGTGATTCTCCCTCGAAACAGCCTTTAAAGGCAAAAAACGCTGTTTCCAGCCCGAAACAGCATTTTGCCACATAAAACACAGATTCCAGCCAGAAACAGCATTTTGCCACATAAAACAGTGATTCCACCTATAAACAGCATTTTGCCACATAAAACAGTGATTCTCCCTCGAAACAGCCTTTAAAGGCAAAAAATGCTGTTTCCAGCCCGAAACAGCATTTTGCCACATAAAACAGTGATTCCACCTGTAAACAGCATTTTGCCACATAAAACAGTGATTCTCCCTCGAAACAGCCTTTAAAGGCAAAAAACGCTGTTTCCAGCCCGAAACAGCATTTTGCCACATAAAACACCGATTCCAGCCAGAAACAGCATTTTGCCACATAAAACACCGATTCCAGCCAGAAAAAGCATTTTGCCACATAAACTAGTGTTTCCACCCATAAACAGCATTTTGCCACATAAAACGCCGATTCCAGCCAGAAACAGCATTTTGCCACATAAAACACCGATTCCAGCCAGAAACAGCATTTTGCCACATAAAACAGTGATTCCACCTGTAAACAGCATTTTGCCACATAAAACAGTGATTCTCCCTCGAAACAGCCTTTAAAGGCAAAAAACGCTGTTTCCAGCCCGAAACAGCATTTTGCCACATAAAACACCGATTCCAGCCAGAAACAGCATTTTGCCACATAAAACACCGATTCCAGCCAGAAAAAGCATTTTGCCACATAAACTAGTGTTTCCACCCATAAACAGCATTTTGCCACATAAAACGCCGATTCCAGCCAGAAACAGCATTTTGCCACATAAAAAAGTGATTCCACCTATAAACAGCATTTTGCCACATAAAACAGTGATTCTCCCTCGAAACAGCCTTTAAAGGCAAAAAATGCTGTTTCCAGCCCGAAACAGCATTTTGCCACATAAAACAGTGATTCTCCCTCGAAACAGCCTTTAAAGGCAAAAAACGCTGTTTCCAGCCCGAAACAGCATTTTGCCACATAAAACGCCGATTCCAGCCAGAAACAGCATTTTGCCACATAAAACAGTGATTCCACCTATAAACAGCATTTTGGCAGATAAAACACTGTTTCTCCATCCAAACAGCCTTTAAAGGCAAAAAACGCTGTTTCCAGCCCGAAACAGCATTTTGCCACATAAACTAGTGTTTCCACCCATAAACAGCATTTTGCCACATAAAACACCGATTCCAGCCAGAAACAGCATTTTGCCACATAAAACACCGATTCCAGCCAGAAAAAGCATTTTGCCACATAAACTAGTGTTTCCACCCATAAACAGCATTTTGCCACATAAAACGCCGATTCCAGCCAGAAACAGCATTTTGCCACATAAAAAAGTGATTCCACCTATAAACAGCATTTTGCCACATAAAACAGTGATTCTCCCTCGAAACAGCCTTTAAAGGCAAAAAATGCTGTTTCCAGCCCGAAACAGCATTTTGCCACATAAAACAGTGATTCTCCCTCGAAACAGCCTTTAAAGGCAAAAAACGCTGTTTCCAGCCCGAAACAGCATTTTGCCACATAAAACACAGATTCCAGCCAGAAACAGCATTTTGCCACATAAAACAGTGATTCCACCTATAAACAGCATTTTGCCACATAAAACAGTGATTCTCCCTCGAAACAGCCTTTAAAGGCAAAAAATGCTGTTTCCAGCCCGAAACAGCATTTTGCCACATAAAACAGTGATTCTCCCTCGAAACAGCCTTTAAAGGCAAAAAACGCTGTTTCCAGCCCGAAACAGCATTTTGCCACATAAAACGCCGATTCCAGCCAGAAACAGCATTTTGCCACATAAAACAGTGATTCTCCCTCGAAACAGCCTTTAAAGGCAAAAAACGCTGTTTCCAGCCCGAAACAGCATTTTGCCACATAAAACGCCGATTCCAGCCAGAAACAGCATTTTGCCACATAAAACAGTGATTCCACCTATAAACAGCATTTTGGCAGATAAAACACTGTTTCTCCATCCAAACAGCCTTTAAAGGCAAAAAACGCTGTTTCCAGCCCGAAACAGCATTTTGCCACATAAACTAGTGTTTCCACCCATAAACAGCATTTTGCCACATAAAACGCCGATTCCAGCCAGAAACAGCATTTTGCCACATAAAACACCGATTCCAGCCAGAAACAGCATTTTGCCACATAAAACAGTGATTCCACCTGTAAACAGCATTTTGCCACATAAAACAGTGATTCTCCCTCGAAACAGCCTTTAAAGGCAAAAAACGCTGTTTCCAGCCCGAAACAGCATTTTGCCACATAAAACACCGATTCCAGCCAGAAACAGCATTTTGCCACATAAAACACCGATTCCAGCCAGAAAAAGCATTTTGCCACATAAACTAGTGTTTCCACCCATAAACAGCATTTTGCCACATAAAACGCCGATTCCAGCCAGAAACAGCATTTTGCCACATAAAAAAGTGATTCCACCTATAAACAGCATTTTGCCACATAAAACAGTGATTCTCCCTCGAAACAGCCTTTAAAGGCAAAAAATGCTGTTTCCAGCCCGAAACAGCATTTTGCCACATAAAACAGTGATTCTCCCTCGAAACAGCCTTTAAAGGCAAAAAACGCTGTTTCCAGCCCGAAACAGCATTTTGCCACATAAAACACAGATTCCAGCCAGAAACAGCATTTTGCCACATAAAACAGTGATTCCACCTATAAACAGCATTTTGCCACATAAAACAGTGATTCTCCCTCGAAACAGCCTTTAAAGGCAAAAAATGCTGTTTCCAGCCCGAAACAGCATTTTGCCACATAAAACAGTGATTCTCCCTCGAAACAGCCTTTAAAGGCAAAAAACGCTGTTTCCAGCCCGAAACAGCATTTTGCCACATAAAACGCCGATTCCAGCCAGAAACAGCATTTTGCCACATAAAACAGTGATTCTCCCTCGAAACAGCCTTTAAAGGCAAAAAACGCTGTTTCCAGCCCGAAACAGCATTTTGCCACATAAAACGCCGATTCCAGCCAGAAACAGCATTTTGCCACATAAAACAGTGATTCCACCTATAAACAGCATTTTGGCAGATAAAACACTGTTTCTCCATCCAAACAGCCTTTAAAGGCAAAAAACGCTGTTTCCAGCCCGAAACAGCATTTTGCCACATAAACTAGTGTTTCCACCCATAAACAGCATTTTGCCACATAAAACGCCGATTCCAGCCAGAAACAGCATTTTGCCACATAAAACACCGATTCCAGCCAGAAACAGCATTTTGCCACATAAAACAGTGATTCCACCTGTAAACAGCATTTTGCCACATAAAACAGTGATTCTCCCTCGAAACAGCCTTTAAAGGCAAAAAACGCTGTTTCCAGCCCGAAACAGCATTTTGCCACATAAAACACCGATTCCAGCCAGAAACAGCATTTTGCCACATAAAACACCGATTCCAGCCAGAAAAAGCATTTTGCCACATAAACTAGTGTTTCCACCCATAAACAGCATTTTGCCACATAAAAAAGTGATTCCACCTATAAACAGCATTTTGCCACATAAAACAGTGATTCTCCCTCGAAACAGCCTTTAAAGGCAAAAAATGCTGTTTCCAGCCCGAAACAGCATTTTGCCACATAAAACAGTGATTCCACCTGTAAACAGCATTTTGCCACATAAAACAGTGATTCTCCCTCGAAACAGCCTTTAAAGGCAAAAAACGCTGTTTCCAGCCCGAAACAGCATTTTGCCACATAAAACACCGATTCCAGCCAGAAACAGCATTTTGCCACATAAAACACCGATTCCAGCCAGAAAAAGCATTTTGCCACATAAACTAGTGTTTCCACCCATAAACAGCATTTTGCCACATAAAACAGTGATTCTCCCTCGAAACAGCCTTTAAAGGCAAAAAACGCTGTTTCCAGCCCGAAACAGCATTTTGCCACATAAAACGCCGATTCCAGCCAGAAACAGCATTTTGCCACATAAAACAGTGATTCCACCTATAAACAGCATTTTGGCAGATAAAACACTGTTTCTCCATCCAAACAGCCTTTAAAGGCAAAAAACGCTGTTTCCAGCCCGAAACAGCATTTTGCCACATAAACTAGTGTTTCCACCCATAAACAGCATTTTGCCACATAAAACGCCGATTCCAGCCAGAAACAGCATTTTGCCACATAAAACACCGATTCCAGCCAGAAACAGCATTTTGCCACATAAAACAGTGATTCCACCTGTAAACAGCATTTTGCCACATAAAACAGTGATTCTCCCTCGAAACAGCCTTTAAAGGCAAAAAACGCTGTTTCCAGCCCGAAACAGCATTTTGCCACATAAAACACCGATTCCAGCCAGAAACAGCATTTTGCCACATAAAACACCGATTCCAGCCAGAAAAAGCATTTTGCCACATAAACTAGTGTTTCCACCCATAAACAGCATTTTGCCACATAAAACGCCGATTCCAGCCAGAAACAGCATTTTGCCACATAAAAAAGTGATTCCACCTATAAACAGCATTTTGCCACATAAAACAGTGATTCTCCCTCGAAACAGCCTTTAAAGGCAAAAAATGCTGTTTCCAGCCCGAAACAGCATTTTGCCACATAAAACAGTGATTCTCCCTCGAAACAGCCTTTAAAGGCAAAAAACGCTGTTTCCAGCCCGAAACAGCATTTTGCCACATAAAACACAGATTCCAGCCAGAAACAGCATTTTGCCACATAAAACAGTGATTCCACCTATAAACAGCATTTTGCCACATAAAACAGTGATTCTCCCTCGAAACAGCCTTTAAAGGCAAAAAATGCTGTTTCCAGCCCGAAACAGCATTTTGCCACATAAAACAGTGATTCTCCCTCGAAACAGCCTTTAAAGGCAAAAAACGCTGTTTCCAGCCCGAAACAGCATTTTGCCACATAAAACGCCGATTCCAGCCAGAAACAGCATTTTGCCACATAAAACAGTGATTCTCCCTCGAAACAGCCTTTAAAGGCAAAAAACGCTGTTTCCAGCCCGAAACAGCATTTTGCCACATAAAACGCCGATTCCAGCCAGAAACAGCATTTTGCCACATAAAACACCGATTCCAGCCAGAAAAAGCATTTTGCCACATAAACTAGTGTTTCCACCCATAAACAGCATTTTGCCACATAAAACGCCGATTCCAGCCAGAAACAGCATTTTGCCACATAAAACAGTGATTCCACCTATAAACAGCATTTTGCCACATAAAACAGTGATTCTCCCTCGAAACAGCCTTTAAAGGCAAAAAATGCTGTTTCCAGCCCGAAACAGCATTTTGCCACATAAAACAGTGATTCTCCCTCGAAACAGCCTTTAAAGGCAAAAAACGCTGTTTCCAGCCCGAAACAGCATTTTGCCACATAAAACGCCGATTCCAGCCAGAAACAGCATTTTGCCACATAAAACAGTGATTCTCCCTCGAAACAGCCTTTAAAGGCAAAAAACGCTGTTTCCAGCCCGAAACAGCATTTTGCCACATAAAACGCCGATTCCAGCCAGAAACAGCATTTTGCCACATAAAACACCGATTCCAGCCAGAAAAAGCATTTTGCCACATAAACTAGTGTTTCCACCCATAAACAGCATTTTGCCACATAAAACGCCGATTCCAGCCAGAAACAGCATTTTGCCACATAAAAAAGTGATTCCACCTATAAACAGCATTTTGCCACATAAAACAGTGATTCTCCCTCGAAACAGCCTTTAAAGGCAAAAAATGCTGTTTCCAGCCCGAAACAGCATTTTGCCACATAAAACAGTGATTCTCCCTCGAAACAGCCTTTAAAGGCAAAAAACGCTGTTTCCAGCCCGAAACAGCATTTTGCCACATAAAACACAGATTCCAGCCAGAAACAGCATTTTGCCACATAAAACAGTGATTCCACCTATAAACAGCATTTTGCCACATAAAACAGTGATTCTCCCTCGAAACAGCCTTTAAAGGCAAAAAATGCTGTTTCCAGCCCGAAACAGCATTTTGCCACATAAAACAGTGATTCTCCCTCGAAACAGCCTTTAAAGGCAAAAAACGCTGTTTCCAGCCCGAAACAGCATTTTGCCACATAAAACGCCGATTCCAGCCAGAAACAGCATTTTGCCACATAAAACAGTGATTCTCCCTCGAAACAGCCTTTAAAGGCAAAAAACGCTGTTTCCAGCCCGAAACAGCATTTTGCCACATAAAACGCCGATTCCAGCCAGAAACAGCATTTTGCCACATAAAACAGTGATTCCACCTATAAACAGCATTTTGGCAGATAAAACACTGTTTCTCCATCCAAACAGCCTTTAAAGGCAAAAAACGCTGTTTCCAGCCCGAAACAGCATTTTGCCACATAAACTAGTGTTTCCACCCATAAACAGCATTTTGCCACATAAAACGCCGATTCCAGCCAGAAACAGCATTTTGCCACATAAAACACCGATTCCAGCCAGAAACAGCATTTTGCCACATAAAACAGTGATTCCACCTGTAAACAGCATTTTGCCACATAAAACAGTGATTCTCCCTCGAAACAGCCTTTAAAGGCAAAAAACGCTGTTTCCAGCCCGAAACAGCATTTTGCCACATAAAACACCGATTCCAGCCAGAAACAGCATTTTGCCACATAAAACACCGATTCCAGCCAGAAAAAGCATTTTGCCACATAAACTAGTGTTTCCACCCATAAACAGCATTTTGCCACATAAAAAAGTGATTCCACCTATAAACAGCATTTTGCCACATAAAACAGTGATTCTCCCTCGAAACAGCCTTTAAAGGCAAAAAATGCTGTTTCCAGCCCGAAACAGCATTTTGCCACATAAAACAGTGATTCCACCTATAAAAAGCATTTTGGCAGATAAAACACTGTTTCTCCATCCAAACTGCAATTAAAGTAGGACATTGCATGGCTGAAAAGGCCTTAGTAAAGTTGATGAGAAGGCCGTCATTGACTTAACATTGGTGACCTTTTGAACTTTGGGGTCACTTTTGGTGCACTTCCTGTGGTCCTAGGATGACAACTTTGAACTCACATGTTCGGTGGGACGCCAGCTTTCAGGCAAAAGTGGTTGCAAGTCAATCGGGACTTGCATGGCTGAAAAGGCCTCAGTAAAGTTGATGAGAAGGCCGTCATTGACTTAACATTGGCCACCTTTTGAACTTTGGGGTCACTTTTGGGGCACTTCCTGTGGTCCTAGAATGACAAAATTGAACTCACATGGTCGGTGGGACGCCAGCTTTCAGGCAAAAGTGGTTGCAAGTCAATCGGGACTTGCATGGCTGAAAAGGCCTCAGTAAAGTTGATGAGAAGGCCGTCATTGACTTAACATTGGTGACCTTTTGAAGTTTGAGGTCACTTTTGGGTCACTTCCTGTGGTCCTAGAAGGACAAAATTGAACTCACACGTTCGGTGGGACGCCAGCTATCAGGCAAAAGTGGTTGCAAGTCAATCGGGAGTTGCATGGCTGAAAAGGCCTCAGTAAATTTGTTCCTCATACATTGGCCAACTTTTGAACTTTGGGGTCACTTTTGGGGCACTTCCTGTGGTCCTAGGATGACAACTTTGAACTCACATGTTCGGTGGGACGCCAGCTTTCAGGCAAAAGTGGTTGCAAGTCAATCGGGACTTGCATGGCTGAAAAGGCCTCAGTAAAGTTGATGAGAAGGCCGTCATTGACTTAACATTGGTGACCTTTTGAACTTTGGGGTCACTTTTGGGGCACTTCCTGTGGTCCTAGAAGGACAAAATTGGACTCACTCGTTCGGTGGGTGGCCAGCTTTCAGGCAAAAGTGGTTTCAAGTAAATCGGGACTTGCATGACTGAAAAGGCCTCAGTAAAGTTGATGAGAAGGCCGTCATTGACTTAACATTGGTGACCTTTTGAACTTTGGGGTCACTTTTGGGGCACTTCCTGTGGTCCTAGGATGACAACTTTGAACTCACATGTTCGGTGGGACGCCAGCTTTCAGGCAAAAGTGGTTGCAAGTCAATCGGGACTTGCATGGCTGAAAAGGCCTCAGTAAAGTTGATGAGAAGGCCGTCATTGACTTAACATTGGTGACCTTTTGAACTTTGGGGTCACTTTTGGGGAACTTCCTGTGGTCCGAGAAGGACAAAATTGAACTCACACGTTCGGTGGGACGCCAGCTATCAGGCAAAAGTGGTTGCAAGTCAATCGGGACTTGCAAGTCTGAAAAGGCCTCAGTAAATTTGTTCCTCATACATTGGCCACCTTTTGAACTTTGGGGTCACTTTTGGGGCACTTCCTGTGGTCCTAGAATGACAAAATTGAACTCACATGGTCGGTGGGACGCCAGCTTTCAGGCAAAAGTGGTTGCAAGTCAATCGGGACTTGCATGGCTGAAAAGGCCTCAGTAAAGTTGATGAGAAGGCCGTCATTGACTTAACATTGGTGACCTTTTGAAGTTTGAGGTCACTTTTGGGTCACTTCCTGTGGTCCTAGAAGGACAAAATTGAACTCACACGTTCGGTGGGACGCCAGCTATCAGGCAAAAGTGGTTGCAAGTCAATCGGGAGTTGCATGGCTGAAAAGGCCTCAGTAAATTTGTTCCTCATACATTGGCCAACTTTTGAACTTTGGGGTCACTTTTGGGGCACTTCCTGTGGTCCTAGGATGACAACTTTGAACTCACATGTTCGG
The DNA here is from genome assembly GCF_048128805.1 of Centroberyx gerrardi. NCBI lineage: Eukaryota > Metazoa > Chordata > Actinopteri > Beryciformes > Berycidae > Centroberyx > Centroberyx gerrardi. Next base: position 22,948 of record NW_027605293.1, on the reverse strand, counting down.
TGGGACGCCAGCTTTCAGGCAAAAGTGGTTGCAAGTCAATCGGGACTTGCATGGCTGAAAAGGCCTCAGTAAAGTTGATGAGAAGGCCGTCATTGACTTAACATTGGTGACCTTTTGAACTTTGGGGTCACTTTTGGGGCACTTCCTGTGGTCCTAGAAGGACAAAATTGGACTCACTCGTTCGGTGGGTGGCCAGCTTTCAGGCAAAAGTGGTTTCAAGTAAATCGGGACTTGCATGACTGAAAAGGCCTCAGTAAAGTTGATGAGAAGGCCGTCATTGACTTAACATTGGTGACCTTTTGAACTTTGGGGTCACTTTTGGGGCACTTCCTGTGGTCCTAGGATGACAACTTTGAACTCACATGTTCGGTGGGACGCCAGCTTTCAGGCAAAAGTGGTTGCAAGTCAATCGGGACTTGCATGGCTGAAAAGGCCTCAGTAAAGTTGATGAGAAGGCCGTCATTGACTTAACATTGGTGACCTTTTGAACTTTGGGGTCACTTTTGGGGAACTTCCTGTGGTCCGAGAAGGACAAAATTGAACTCACACGTTCGGTGGGACGCCAGCTATCAGGCAAAAGTGGTTGCAAGTCAATCGGGACTTGCAAGTCTGAAAAGGCCTCAGTAAATTTGTTCCTCATACATTGGCCACCTTTTGAACTTTGGGGTCACTTTTGGGGCACTTCCTGTGGTCCTAGAATGACAAAATTGAACTCACATGGTCGGTGGGACGCCAGCTTTCAGGCAAAAGTGGTTGCAAGTCAATCGGGACTTGCATGGCTGAAAAGGCCTCAGTAAAGTTGATGAGAAGGCCGTCATTGACTTAACATTGGTGACCTTTTGAAGTTTGAGGTCACTTTTGGGTCACTTCCTGTGGTCCTAGAAGGACAAAATTGAACTCACACGTTCGGTGGGACGCCAGCTATCAGGCAAAAGTGGTTGCAAGTCAATCGGGAGTTGCATGGCTGAAAAGGCCTCAGTAAATTTGTTCCTCATACATTGGCCAACTTTTGAACTTTGGGGTCACTTTTGGGGCACTTCCTGTGGTCCTAGGATGACAACTTTGAACTCACATGTTCGGTGGGACGCCAGCTTTCAGGCAAAAGTGGTTGCAAGTCAATCGGGACTTGCATGGCTGAAAAGGCCTCAGTAAAGTTGATGAGAAGGCCGTCATTGACTTAACATTGGTGACCTTTTGAACTTTGGGGTCACTTTTGGGGCACTTCCTGTGGTCCTAGAAGGACAAAATTGGACTCACTCGTTCGGTGGGTGGCCAGCTTTCAGGCAAAAGTGGTTTCAAGTAAATCGGGACTTGCATGACTGAAAAGGCCTCAGTAAAGTTGATGAGAAGGCCGTCATTGACTTAACATTGGTGACCTTTTGAACTTTGGGGTCACTTTTGGGGCACTTCCTGTGGTCCTAGGATGACAACTTTGAACTCACATGTTCGGTGGGACGCCAGCTTTCAGGCAAAAGTGGTTGCAAGTCAATCGGGACTTGCATGGCTGAAAAGGCCTCAGTAAAGTTGATGAGAAGGCCGTCATTGACTTAACATTGGTGACCTTTTGAACTTTGGGGTCACTTTTGGGGAACTTCCTGTGGTCCGAGAAGGACAAAATTGAACTCACACGTTCGGTGGGACGCCAGCTATCAGGCAAAAGTGGTTGCAAGTCAATCGGGACTTGCAAGTCTGAAAAGGCCTCAGTAAATTTGTTCCTCATACATTGGCCACCTTTTGAACTTTGGGGTCACTTTTGGGGCACTTCCTGTGGTCCTAGAATGACAAAATTGAACTCACATGGTCGGTGGGACGCCAGCTTTCAGGCAAAAGTGGTTGCAAGTCAATCGGGACTTGCATGGCTGAAAAGGCCTCAGTAAAGTTGATGAGAAGGCCGTCATTGACTTAACATTGGTGACCTTTTGAAGTTTGAGGTCACTTTTGGGTCACTTCCTGTGGTCCTAGAAGGACAAAATTGAACTCACACGTTCGGTGGGACGCCAGCTATCAGGCAAAAGTGGTTGCAAGTCAATCGGGAGTTGCATGGCTGAAAAGGCCTCAGTAAATTTGTTCCTCATACATTGGCCAACTTTTGAACTTTGGGGTCACTTTTGGGGCACTTCCTGTGGTCCTAGGATGACAACTTTGAACTCACATGTTCGGTGGGACGCCAGCTTTCAGGCAAAAGTGGTTGCAAGTCAATCGGGACTTGCATGGCTGAAAAGGCCTCAGTAAAGTTGATGAGAAGGCCGTCATTGACTTAACATTGGTGACCTTTTGAACTTTGGGGTCACTTTTGGGGCACTTCCTGTGGTCCTAGAAGGACAAAATTGGACTCACTCGTTCGGTGGGTGGCCAGCTTTCAGGCAAAAGTGGTTTCAAGTAAATCGGGACTTGCATGGCTGAAAAGGCCTCAGTAAAGTTGATGAGAAGGCCGTCATTGACTTAACATTGGTGACCTTTTGAACTTTGGGGTCACTTTTGGGGCACTTCCTGTGGTCCTAGGATGACAACTTTGAACTCACATGTTCGGTGGGACGCCAGCTTTCAGGCAAAAGTGGTTGCAAGTCAATCGGGACTTGCATGGCTGAAAAGGCCTCAGTAAAGTTGATGAGAAGGCCGTCATTGACTTAACATTGGTGACCTTTTGAACTTTGGAGTCACTTTTGGGGACTTCCTGTGGTCCGAGAAGGACAAAATTGAACTCACACGTTCGGTGGGACGCCAGCTATCAGGCAAAAGTGGTTGCAAGTCAATCGGGACTTGCAAGTCTGAAAAGGCCTCAGTAAATTTGTTCCTCATACATTGGCCACCTTTTGAACTTTGGGGTCACTTTTGGGGCACTTCCTGTGGTCCTAGAATGACAAAATTGAACTCACATGGTCGGTGGGACGCCAGCTTTCAGGCAAAAGTGGTTGCAAGTCAATCGGGACTTGCATGGCTGAAAAGGCCTCAGTAAAGTTGATGAGAAGGCCGTCATTGACTTAACATTGGTGACCTTTTGAACTTTGGGGTCACTTTTGGGGCACTTCCTGTGGTCCTAGAAGGACAAAATTGGACTCACTCGTTCGGTGGGTGGCCAGCTTTCAGGCAAAAGTGGTTTCAAGTAAATCGGGACTTGCATGGCTGAAAAGGCCTCAGTAAAGTTGATGAGAAGGCCGTCATTGACTTAACATTGGTGACCTTTTGAACTTTGGGGTCACTTTTGGGGCACTTCCTGTGGTCCTAGGATGACAACTTTGAACTCACATGTTCGGTGGGACGCCAGCTTTCAGGCAAAAGTGGTTGCAAGTCAATCGGGACTTGCATGGCTGAAAAGGCCTCAGTAAAGTTGATGAGAAGGCCGTCATTGACTTAACATTGGTGACCTTTTGAACTTTGGGGTCACTTTTGGGGCACTTCCTGTGGTCCTAGAAGGACAAAATTGGACTCACTCGTTCGGTGGGTGGCCAGCTTTCAGGCAAGAGTGGTTGCAAGTCAATCGGGACTTGCATGGCTGAAAAGGCCTCAGTAAATTTGTTCCTCATACATTGGCCAACTTTTGAACTTTGGGGTCACTTTTGGGGCACTTCCTGTGGTCCTAGGATGACAACTTTGAACTCACATGTTTGGTGGGACGCCAGCTTTCAGGCAAAAGTGGTTGCAAGTCAATCGGGACTTGCATGGCTGAAAAGGCCTCAGTAAAGTTGATGAGAAGGCCGTCATTGACTTAACATTGGTGACCTTTTGAACTTTGGGGTCACTTTTGGGGCACACAGCGTTTTGCCACATAAAACAGTGATTCCACCACAAAACAGCATTTTGCCACATGAAATAGTGTTTCTCTCTCCAAACAGCATTTTGCCACATAAAACAGTGAATCCACCTATAAACAGCATTTTGGCAGATAAAACACTGTTTCTCCATCCAAACAGCCTTTAACGGCAAAAAACGCTGTTTCCAGCCTAAAACAGTGTTTTGCCACATAAAACAGTGATTCTGACCTCTAAACAACCTTTAGAGGCAAAAAACGCTGTTTGCAGCCAGAAACAGCATTTTGCCACATAAAACAGTGAATCCACCTATAAACAGCATTTTGGCAGATAAAACACTGTTTCTCCATCCAAACAGCCTTTAACGGCAAAAAACGCTGTTTCCAGCCCAAAACAGCGTTTTGCCACATAAAACAGTGAGTCCACAACAAAACAGCATTTTGCCACATAAAATAGTGTTTCTTTCTCCAAACAGCATTTTGCCACATAAAACAGTGTTTCTCTCTCCAAACAGCATTTTGCCACATAAAACAGTGATTCAACCTATAAACAGCATTTTGGCAGATAAAACACTGTTTCTCCATCCAAACAGCCTTGAAAGGCAAAAAATGCCGTTTCCAGCCAGAAACAGCATTTTGCCACATAAAATAGTGTTTCTCTCTCCAAACAGCATTTTGCCACATAAAACAGTCATTCCACCCCAAAACAGCATTTTGCCACATAAAACAGTCATTCCACCACAAAACAGCATTTTGCCACATAAAACAGTGTTTCTCTCTCCAAACAGCATTTTGCCACATAAAACAGTGTTTCTCTCTCCAAACAGCATTTGGCCACATAAAACAGTGTTTCTCTCTCCAAACAGCATTTTGCCACATAAAACAGTGATTCCACCTATAAACAGCATTTTGGCAGATAAAACACTGTTTCTCCATCCAAACAGCCTTTAACGGCAAAAAACGCTGTTTCCAGCCTAAAACAGTGTTTTCCCACATAAAACAGTGATTCTGACCTCTAAACAACCTTTAGAGGCAAAAAACGCTGTTTCCATCCAGAAACAGCATTTTGCCACATAAAACAGTGAATCCACCTATAAACAGCATTTTGGCAGATAAAACACTGTTTCTCCATCCAAACAGCCTTTAACGGCAAAAAACGCTGTTTCCAGCCCAAAACAGCGTTTTGCCACATAAAACAGTGAGTCCACAACAAAACAGCATTTTGCCACATAAAATAGTGTTTCTCTCTCCAAACAGCATTTTGCCACATAAAACAGTGTTTCTCTCTCCAAACAGCATTTTGCCACATAAAACAGTGATTCCACCTATAAACAGCATTTTGGCAGATAAAACACTGTTTCTCCATCCAAACAGCCTTGAAAGGCAAAAAATGCCGTTTCCAGCCAGAAACAGCATTTTGCCACATAAAATAGTGTTTCTCTCTCCAAACAGCATTTTGCCACATAAAACAGTCATTCCACCCCAAAACAGCATTTTGCCACATAAAACAGTCATTCCACCACAAAACAGCATTTTGCCACATAAAACAGTGTTTCTCTCTCCAAACAGCATTTTGCCACATAAAACAGTGTTTCTCTCTCCAAACAGCATTTGGCCACATAAAACAGTGTTTCTCTCTCCAAACAGCATTTTGCCACATAAAACAGTGATTCCACCTATAAACAGCATTTTGGCAGATAAAACACTGTTTCTCCATCCAAACAGCCTTTAACGGCAAAAAACGCTGTTTCCAGCCTAAAACAGTGTTTTGCCACATAAAACAGTGATTCTGACCTCTAAACAACCTTTAGAGGCAAAAAACGCAGTTTGCAGCCAGAAACAGCATTTTGCCACATAAAACAGTGAATCCACCTATAAACAGCATTTTGGCAGATAAAACACTGTTTCTCCATCCAAACAGCCTTTAACGGCAAAAAACGCTGTTTCCAGCCTAAAACAGTGTTTTCCCACATAAAAAAGTGATTCTGACCTCTAAACAACCTTTAGAGGCAAAAAACGCTGTTTGCAGCCAGAAACAGCATTTTGCCACATAAAACAGTGAATCCACCTATAAACAGCATTTTGGCAGATAAAACACTGTTTCTCCATCCAAACAGCCTTTAACGGCAAAAAACGCTGTTTCTTGCCCAAAACAGCGTTTTGACACATAAAACAGTGATTCCACCACAAAACAGCATTTTGCCACATAAAACAGTGTTTCTCTCTCCAAACAGCATTTTGCCACATAAAACAGTGATTCCACCTATAAACAGCATTTTGGCAGATAAAACACTGTTTCTCCATCCAAACAGCCTTTAACGGCAAAAAACGCTGTTTCTAGCCCAAAACAGCGTTTTGACACATAAAACAGTGATTCCACCACAAAACAGCATTTTGCCACATAAAATAGTGTTTCTCTCTCCAAACAGCATTTTGCCACATAAAACAGTGATTCCACCTATAAACAGCATTTTGGCAGATAAAACACTGTTTCTCCATCCAAACAGCCTTTAACGGCAAAAAATGCTGTTTCCAGCCTAAAACAGTGTTTTGCCACATAAAACAGTGATTCTGACCTCTAAACAACCTTTAGAGGCAAAAAACGCTGTTTGCAGCCAGAAACAGCATTTTGCCACATAAAACAGTGATTCCACCTATAAACAGCATTTTGGCAGATAAAACACTGTTTCTCCATCCAAACAGCCTTTAACTGCAAAAAACGCTGTTTCCAGCGTAAAACAGTGTTTTGCCACATAAAACAGTGATTCTGACCTCTAAACAACCTTTAGAGGCAAAAAACGCTGTTTCCAGCCAGAAACAGCATTTTGCCACATAAAACAGTGAATCCACCTATAAACAGCATTTTGGCAGATAAAACACTGTTTCTCCATCCAAACAGCCTTTAACGGCAAAAAACGCTGTTTCCAGCCTAAAACAGTGTTTTGCCACATAAAACAGTGATTCTGACCTCTAAACAACCTTTAGAGGCAAAAAACGCTGTTTGCAGCCAGAAACAGCATTTTGCCACATAAAACAGTGAATCCACCTATAAACAGCATTTTGGCAGATAAAACACTGCTTCTCCATCCAAACAGCCTTTAACGGCAAAAAACGCTGTTTCTAGCCCAAAACAGCGTTTTGACACATAAAACAGTGATTCCACCACAAAACAGCATTTTGCCACATAAAATAGTGTTTCTCTCTCCAAACAGCATTTTGCCACATAAAACAGTGATTCCACCTATAAACAGCATTTTGGCAGATAAAACACTGTTTCTCCATCCAAACAGCCTTTAACGGCAAAAAATGCTGTTTCCAGCCTAAAACAGTGTTTTGCCACATAAAACAGTGATTCTGACCTCTAAACAACCTTTAGAGGCAAAAAACGCTGTTTGCAGCCAGAAACAGCATTTTGCCACATAAAACAGTGATTCCACCTATAAACAGCATTTTGGCAGATAAAACACTGTTTCTCCATCCAAACAGCCTTTAACTGCAAAAAACGCTGTTTCCAGCGTAAAACAGTGTTTTGCCACATAAAACAGTGATTCTGACCTCTAAACAACCTTTAGAGGCAAAAAACGCTGTTTCCAGCCAGAAACAGCATTTTGCCACATAAAACAGTGAATCCACCTATAAACGGCATTTTGGCAGATAAAACACTGTTTCTCCATCCAAACAGCCTTTAACGGCAAAAAACGCTGTTTCCAGCCTAAAACAGTGTTTTGCCACATAAAACAGTGATTCTGACCTCTAAACAACCTTTAGAGGCAAAAAACGCTGTTTGCAGCCAGAAACAGCATTTTGCCACATAAAACAGTGAATCCACCTATAAACAGCATTTTGGCAGATAAAACACTGTTTCTCCATCCAAACAGCCTTTAACGGCAAAAAACGCTGTTTCTTGCCCAAAACAGCGTTTTGACACATAAAACAGTGATTCCACCACAAAACAGCATTTTGCCACATAAAACAGTGTTTCTCTCTCCAAACAGCATTTTGCCACATAAAACAGTGAATCCACCTATAAACAGCATTTTGGCAGATAAAACACTGTTTCTCCATCCAAACAGCCTTTAACGGCAAAAAACGCTGTTTCTTGCCCAAAACAGCGTTTTGACACATAAAACAGTGATTCCACCACAAAACAGCATTTTGCCACATAAAACAGTGTTTCTCTCTCCAAACAGCATTTTGCCACATAAAACAGTGATTCCACCTATAAACAGCATTTTGGCAGATAAAACACTGTTTCTCCATCCAAACAGCCTTTAACGGCAAAAAACGCTGTTTCTAGCCCAAAACAGCGTTTTGACACATAAAACAGTGATTCCACCACAAAACAGCATTTTGCCACATAAAATAGTGTTTCTCTCTCCAAACAGCATTTTGCCACATAAAACAGTGATTCCACCTATAAACAGCATTTTGGCAGATAAAACACTGTTTCTCCATCCAAACAGCCTTTAACGGCAAAAAATGCTGTTTCCAGCCTAAAACAGTGTTTTGCCACATAAAACAGTGATTCTGACCTCTAAACAACCTTTAGAGGCAAAAAACGCTGTTTGCAGCCAGAAACAGCATTTTGCCACATAAAACAGTGATTCCACCTATAAACAGCATTTTGGCAGATAAAACACTGTTTCTCCATCCAAACAGCCTTTAACGGCAAAAAACGCTGTTTCCAGCCCAAAACAGCGTTTTGCCACATAAAACAGTGATTCTGACCTCTAAACAACCTTTAGAGGCAAAAAACGCTGTTTCCAGCCAGAAACAGCATTTTGCCACATAAAACAGTGAATCCACCTATAAACAGCATTTTGGCAGATAAAACACTGTTTCTCCATCCAAACAGCCTTTAACGGCAAAAAACGCTGTTTCCAGCCTAAAACAGTGTTTTGCCACATAAAACAGTGATTCTGACCTCTAAACAACCTTTAGAGGCAAAAAACGCTGTTTGCAGCCAGAAACAGCATTTTGCCACATAAAACAGTGAATCCACCTATAAACAGCATTTTGGCAGATAAAACACTGTTTCTCCATCCAAACAGCCTTTAACGGCAAAAAACGCTGTTTCTAGCCCAAAACAGCGTTTTGACACATAAAACAGTGATTCCACCACAAAACAGCATTTTGCCACATAAAATAGTGTTTCTCTCTCCAAACAGCATTTTGCCACATAAAACAGTGAATCCACCTATAAACGGCATTTTGGCAGATAAAACACTGTTTCTCCATCCAAACAGCCTTTAACGGCAAAAAACGCTGTTTCCAGCCTAAAACAGTGTTTTGCCACATAAAACAGTGATTCTGACCTCTAAACAACCTTTAGAGGCAAAAAACGCTGTTTGCAGCCAGAAACAGCATTTTGCCACATAAAACAGTGAATCCACCTATAAACAGCATTTTGGCAGATAAAACACTGTTTCTCCATCCAAACAGCCTTTAACGGCAAAAAACGCTGTTTCTAGCCCAAAACAGCGTTTTGACACATAAAACAGTGATTCCACCACAAAACAGCATTTTGCCACATAAAATAGTGTTTCTCTCTCCAAACAGCATTTTGCCACATAAAACAGTGATTCCACCTATAAACAGCATTTTGGCAGAGAAAACACTGTTTCTCCATCCAAACAGCCTTTAACGGCAAAAAATACTGTTTCCAGCCTAAAACAGTGTTTTGCCACATAAAACAGTGATTCTGACCTCTAAACAACCTTTAGAGGCAAAAAACGCTGTTTGCAGCCAGAAACAGCATTTTGCCACATAAAACAGTGATTCCACCTATAAACAGCATTTTGGCAGATAAAACACTGTTTCTCCATCCAAACAGCCTTTAACTGCAAAAAACGCTGTTTCCAGCGTAAAACAGTGTTTTGCCACATAAAACAGTGATTCTGACCTCTAAACAACCTTTAGAGGCAAAAAACGCTGTTTCCAGCCAGAAACAGCATTTTGCCACATAAAACAGTGAATCCACCTATAAACGGCATTTTGGCAGATAAAACACTGTTTCTCCATCCAAACAGCCTTTAACGGCAAAAAACGCTGTTTCCAGCCTAAAACAGTGTTTTGCCACATAAAACAGTGATTCTGACCTCTAAACAACCTTTAGAGGCAAAAAACGCTGTTTGCAGCCAGAAACAGCATTTTGCCACATAAAACAGTGAATCCACCTATAAACAGCATTTTGGCAGATAAAACACTGTTTCTCCATCCAAACAGCCTTTAACGGCAAAAAACGCTGTTTCTAGCCCAAAACAGCGTTTTGACACATAAAACAGTGATTCCACCACAAAACAGCATTTTGCCACATAAAATAGTGTTTCTCTCTCCAAACAGCATTTTGCCACATAAAACAGTGATTCCACCTATAAACAGCATTTTGGCAGATAAAACACTGTTTCTCCATCCAAACAGCCTTTAACGGCAAAAAACGCTGTTTCCAGCCCAAAACAGCGTTTTGCCACATAAAACAGTGATTCTGACCTCTAAACAACCTTTAGAGGCAAAAAACGCTGTTTGCAGCCAGAAACAGCATTTTGCCACATAAAACAGTGAATCCACCTATAAACAGCATTTTGGCAGATAAAACACTGTTTCTCCATCCAAACAGCCTTTAACGGCAAAAAACGCTGTTTCTAGCCCAAAACAGCGTTTTGACACATAAAACAGTGATTCCACCACAAAACAGCATTTTGCCACATAAAATAGTGTTTCTCTCTCCAAACAGCATTTTGCCACATAAAACAGTGATTCCACCTATAAACAGCATTTTGGCAGATAAAACACTGTTTCTCCATCCAAACAGCCTTTAACGGCAAAAAACGCTGTTTCTTGCCCAAAACAGCGTTTTGACACATAAAACAGTGATTCCACCACAAAACAGCATTTTGCCACATAAAACAGTGTTTCTCTCTCCAAACAGCATTTTGCCACATAAAACAGTGATTCCACCTATAAACAGCATTTTGGCAGATAAAACACTGTTTCTCCATCCAAACAGCTTTTAACGGCAAAAAATGCTGTTTCCAGCCTAAAACAGTGTTTTGCCACATAAAACAGTGATTCTGACCTCTAAACAACCTTTAGTGGCAAAAAACGCTGTTTGCAGCCAGAAACAGCATTTTGCCACATAAAACAGTGAATCCACCTATAAACAGCATTTTGGCAGATAAAACACTGTTTCTCCATCCAAACAGCCTTTAACGGCAAAAAACGTTGTTTCCAGCCCAAAACAGCGTTTTGCCACATAAAACAGTGATTCCACCACAAAACAGCATTTTGCCACATAAAATAGTGTTTCTCTCTCCAAACAGCATTTTGCCACATAAAACAGTGTTTCTCTCTCCAAACAGCATTTTGCCACATAAAACAGTGATTCCACCTATAAACAGCATTTTGGCAGATAAAACACTGTTTCTCCATCCAAACAGCCTTTAACGGCAAAAAACGCTGTTTCCAGCGTAAAACAGTGTTTTGCCACATAAAACAGTGATTCTGACCTCTAAACAACCTTTAGAGGCAAAAAACGCTGTTTCCAGCCAGAAACAGCATTTTGCCACATAAAACAGTGAATCCACCTATAAACAGCATTTTGGCAGATAAAACATTGTTTCTCCATCCAAACAGCCTTTAACGGCAAAAAACGCTGTTTCCAGCCCAAAACAGCGTTTTGCCACATAAAACAGTGATTCTGACCTCTAAACAACCTTTAGAGGCAAAAAACGCTGTTTCCAGCCCGAAACAGCATTTTGCCACATAAAACAGTGAATCCACCTATAAACGGCATTTTGGCAGATAAAACATTGTTTCTCCATCCAAACAGCCTTTAACGGCAAAAAACGCTGTTTCCAGCCTAAAACAGTGTTTTGCCACATAAAACAGTGATTCTGACCTCTAAACAACCTTTAGAGGCAAAAAACGCAGTTTGCAGCCAGAAACAGCATTTTGCCACATAAAACAGTGAATCCACCTATAAACAGCATTTTGGCAGATAAAACACTGTTTCTCCATCCAAACAGCCTTTAACGGCAAAAAACGCTGTTTCCAGCCTAAAACAGTGTTTTCCCACATAAAAAAGTGATTCTGACCTCTAAACAACCTTTAGAGGCAAAAAACGCTGTTTGCAGCCAGAAACAGCATTTTGCCACATAAAACAGTGAATCCACCTATAAACAGCATTTTGGCAGATAAAACACTGTTTCTCCATCCAAACAGCCTTTAACGGCAAAAAACGCTGTTTCTTGCCCAAAACAGCGTTTTGACACATAAAACAGTGATTCCACCACAAAACAGCATTTTGCCACATAAAACAGTGTTTCTCTCTCCAAACAGCATTTTGCCACATAAAACAGTGATTCCACCTATAAACAGCATTTTGGCAGATAAAACACTGTTTCTCCATCCAAACAGCCTTTAACGGCAAAAAACGCTGTTTCCAGCCTAAAACAGTGTTTTGCCACATAAAACAGTGATTCTGACCTCTAAACAACCTTTAGAGGCAAAAAACGCTGTTTGCAGCCAGAAACAGCATTTTGCCACATAAAACAGTGAATCCACCTATAAACAGCATTTTGGCAGATAAAACACTGTTTCTCCATCCAAACAGCCTTTAACGGCAAAAAACGCTGTTTCCAGCCTAAAACAGTGTTTTGCCACATAAAACAGTGATTCTGACCTCTAAACAACCTTTAGAGGCAAAAAACGCTGTTTGCAGCCAGAAACAGCATTTTGCCACATAAAACAGTGAATCCACCTATAAACAGCATTTTGGCAGATAAAACACTGTTTCTCCATCCAAACAGCCTTTAACGGCAAAAAACGCTGTTTCCAGCCTAAAACAGTGTTTTGCCACATAAAACAGTGATTCTGACCTCTAAACAACCTTTAGAGGCAAAAAACGCTGTTTGCAGCCAGAAACAGCATTTTGCCACATAAAACAGTGAATCCACCTATAAACAGCATTTTGGCAGATAAAACACTGTTTCTCCATCCAAACAGCCTTTAAAGGCAAAAAACACTGTTTCCAGCCAGAAACAGCAATTTGCCACATAAAACAGTGATTCCACCTATAAAAAGCATTTTGGCAGATAAAACACTGTTTCTCCATCCAAACTGCAATTAAAGTGGGACATTGCATGGCTGAAAAGGCCTCAGTAAAGTTGATGAGAAGGCCGTCATTGACTTAACATTGGTGACCTTTTGAACTTTTGGGTCACTTTTGGGGCACTTCCTGTGGTCCTAGGATGACAACTTTGAACTCACATGTTCGGTGGTACGCCAGCTTTCAGACAAAAGTGGTTGCAAGTCAATCGGGACTTGCATGGCTGAAAAGGCCTCAGTAAAGTTGATGAGAAGGCCGTCATTGACTTAACATTGGTGACCTTTTGAACTTTGGGGTCACTTTTGGGGAACTTCCTGTGGTCCGAGAAGGACAAAATTGAACTCACACGTTCGGTGGGACGCCAGCTATCAGGCAAAAGTGGTTGCAAGTCAATCGGGAGTTGCATGGCTGAAAAGGCCTCAGTAAATTTGTTCCTCATACATTGGCCAACTTTTGAACTTTGGGGTCACTTTTGGGGCACTTCCTGTGGTCCTAGGATGACAACTTTGAACTCACATGGTCGGTGGGACGCCAGCTTTCAGACAAAAGTGGTTGCAAGTCAATCGGGACTTGCATGGCTGAAAAGGCCTCAGTAAAGTTGATGAGAAGGCCGTCATTGACTTAACATTGGTGACCTTTTGAACTTTGGGGTCACTTTTGGGGAACTTCCTGTGGTCCGAGAAGGACAAAATTGAACTCACACGTTCGGTGGGACGCCAGCTATCAGGCAAAAGTGGTTGCAAGTCAATCGGGACTTGCAAGTCTGAAAAGGCCTCAGTAAATTTGTTCCTCATACATTGGCCACCTTTTGAACTTTGGGGTCACTTTTGGGGCACTTCCTGTGGTCCTAGAATGACAAAATTGAACTCACATGGTCGGTGGGACGCCAGCTTTCAGACAAAAGTGGTTGCAAGTCAATCGGGACTTGCATGGCTGAAAAGGCCTCAGTAAAGTTGATGAGAAGGCCGTCATTGACTTAACATTGGTGACCTTTTGAACTTTGGGGTCACTTTTGGGGAACTTCCTGTGGTCCGAGAAGGACAAAATTGGACTCACTCGTTCGGTGGGTGGCCAGCTTTCAGGCAAGAGTGGTTGCAAGTCAATCGGGACTTGCATGGCTGAAAAGGCCTCAGTAAATTTGTTCCTCATACATTGGCCACCTTTTGAACTTTGGGGTCACTTTTGGGGCACTTCCTGTGGTCCTAGGATGACAACTTTGAACTCACATGTTCGGTGGGACGCCAGCTTTCAGGCAAAAGTGGTTGCAAGTCAATCGGGACTTGCATGGCTGAAAAGGCCTCAGTAAAGTTGATGAGAAGGCCGTCATTGACTTAACATTGGTGACCTTTTGAACTTTGGGGTCACTTTTGGGGCACTTCCTGTGGTCCTAGAAGGACAAAATTGGACTCACTCGTTCGGTGGGTGGCCAGCTTTCAGGCAAAAGTGGTTTCAAGTAAATCGGGACTTGCATGGCTGAAAAGGCCTCAGTAAAGTTGATGAGAAGGCCGTCATTGACTTAACATTGGTGACCTTTTGAACTTTGGGGTCACTTTTGGGGCACTTCCTGTGGTCCTAGGATGACAACTTTGAACTCACATGTTCGGTGGGACGCCAGCTTTCAGGCAAAAGTGGTTGCAAGTCAATCGGGACTTGCATGGCTGAAAAGGCCTCAGTAAAGTTGATGAGAAGGCCGTCATTGACTTAACATTGGTGACCTTTTGAACTTTGGGGTCACTTTTGGGGAACTTCCTGTGGTCCGAGAAGGACAAAATTGAACTCACACGTTCGGTGGGACGCCAGCTATCAGGCAAAAGTGGTTGCAAGTCAATCGGGACTTGCAAGTCTGAAAAGGCCTCAGTAAATTTGTTCCTCATACATTGGCCACCTTTTGAACTTTGGGGTCACTTTTGGGGCACTTCCTGTGGTCCTAGAATGACAAAATTGAACTCACATGGTCGGTGGGACGCCAGCTTTCAGGCAAAAGTGGTTGCAAGTCAATCGGGACTTGCATGGCTGAAAAGGCCTCAGTAAAGTTGATGAGAAGGCCGTCATTGACTTAACATTGGTGACCTTTTGAAGTTTGAGGTCACTTTTGGGTCACTTCCTGTGGTCCTAGAAGGACAAAATTGAACTCACACGTTCGGTGGGACGCCAGCTATCAGGCAAAAGTGGTTGCAAGTCAATCGGGAGTTGCATGGCTGAAAAGGCCTCAGTAAATTTGTTCCTCATACATTGGCCAACTTTTGAACTTTGGGGTCACTTTTGGGGCACTTCCTGTGGTCCTAGGATGACAACTTTGAACTCACATGTTCGGTGGGACGCCAGCTTTCAGGCAAAAGTGGTTGCAAGTCAATCGGGACTTGCATGGCTGAAAAGGCCTCAGTAAAGTTGATGAGAAGGCCGTCATTGACTTAACATTGGTGACCTTTTGAACTTTGGGGTCACTTTTGGGGCACTTCCTGTGATCCTAGAAGGACAAAATTGGACTCACTCGTTCGGTGGGTGGCCAGCTTTCAGGCAAAAGTGGTTTCAAGTAAATCGGGACTTGCATGGCTGAAAAGGCCTCAGTAAAGTTGATGAGAAGGCCGTCATTGACTTAACATTGGTGACCTTTTGAACTTTGGGGTCACTTTTGGGGCACTTCCTGTGGTCCTAGGATGACAACTTTGAACTCACATGTTCGGTGGGACGCCAGCTTTCAGGCAAAAGTGGTTGCAAGTCAATCGGGACTTGCATGGCTGAAAAGGCCTCAGTAAAGTTGATGAGAAGGCCGTCATTGACTTAACATTGGTGACCTTTTGAACTTTGGGGTCACTTTTGGGGAACTTCCTGTGGTCCGAGAAGGACAAAATTGAACTCACACGTTCGGTGGGACGCCAGCTATCAGGCAAAAGTGGTTGCAAGTCAATCGGGACTTGCAAGTCTGAAAAGGCCTCAGTAAATTTGTTCCTCATACATTGGCCACCTTTTGAACTTTGGGGTCACTTTTGGGGCACTTCCTGTGGTCCTAGAATGACAAAATTGAACTCACATGGTCGGTGGGACGCCAGCTTTCAGGCAAAAGTGGTTGCAAGTCAATCGGGACTTGCATGGCTGAAAAGGCCTCAGTAAAGTTGATGAGAAGGCCGTCATTGACTTAACATTGGTGACCTTTTGAAGTTTGAGGTCACTTTTGGGTCACTTCCTGTGGTCCTAGAAGGACAAAATTGAACTCACACGTTCGGTGGGACGCCAGCTATCAGGCAAAAGTGGTTGCAAGTCAATCGGGAGTTGCATGGCTGAAAAGGCCTCAGTAAATTTGTTCCTCATACATTGGCCAACTTTTGAACTTTGGGGTCACTTTT
This sequence comes from Centroberyx gerrardi, assembly GCF_048128805.1. Lineage (NCBI taxonomy): Eukaryota > Metazoa > Chordata > Actinopteri > Beryciformes > Berycidae > Centroberyx > Centroberyx gerrardi. The sequence goes on along the minus strand of NW_027605293.1, from coordinate 6,750 downwards.
GGGGCACTTCCTGTGGTCCTAGGATGACAACTTTGAACTCACATGTTCGGTGGGACGCCAGCTTTCAGGCAAAAGTGGTTGCAAGTCAATCGGGACTTGCATGGCTGAAAAGGCCTCAGTAAAGTTGATGAGAAGGCCGTCATTGACTTAACATTGGTGACCTTTTGAACTTTGGGGTCACTTTTGGGGCACTTCCTGTGGTCCTAGAAGGACAAAATTGGACTCACTCGTTCGGTGGGTGGCCAGCTTTCAGGCAAAAGTGGTTTCAAGTAAATCGGGACTTGCATGGCTGAAAAGGCCTCAGTAAAGTTGATGAGAAGGCCGTCATTGACTTAACATTGGTGACCTTTTGAACTTTGGGGTCACTTTTGGGGCACTTCCTGTGGTCCTAGGATGACAACTTTGAACTCACATGTTCGGTGGGACGCCAGCTTTCAGGCAAAAGTGGTTGCAAGTCAATCGGGACTTGCATGGCTGAAAAGGCCTCAGTAAAGTTGATGAGAAGGCCGTCATTGACTTAACATTGGTGACCTTTTGAACTTTGGGGTCACTTTTGGGGAACTTCCTGTGGTCCGAGAAGGACAAAATTGAACTCACACGTTCGGTGGGACGCCAGCTATCAGGCAAAAGTGGTTGCAAGTCAATCGGGACTTGCAAGTCTGAAAAGGCCTCAGTAAATTTGTTCCTCATACATTGGCCACCTTTTGAACTTTGGGGTCACTTTTGGGGCACTTCCTGTGGTCCTAGAATGACAAAATTGAACTCACATGGTCGGTGGGACGCCAGCTTTCAGGCAAAAGTGGTTGCAAGTCAATCGGGACTTGCATGGCTGAAAAGGCCTCAGTAAAGTTGATGAGAAGGCCGTCATTGACTTAACATTGGTGACCTTTTGAAGTTTGAGGTCACTTTTGGGTCACTTCCTGTGGTCCTAGAAGGACAAAATTGAACTCACACGTTCGGTGGGACGCCAGCTATCAGGCAAAAGTGGTTGCAAGTCAATCGGGAGTTGCATGGCTGAAAAGGCCTCAGTAAATTTGTTCCTCATACATTGGCCAACTTTTGAACTTTGGGGTCACTTTTGGGGCACTTCCTGTGGTCCTAGGATGACAACTTTGAACTCACATGTTCGGTGGGACGCCAGCTTTCAGGCAAAAGTGGTTGCAAGTCAATCGGGACTTGCATGGCTGAAAAGGCCTCAGTAAAGTTGATGAGAAGGCCGTCATTGACTTAACATTGGTGACCTTTTGAACTTTGGGGTCACTTTTGGGGCACTTCCTGTGGTCCTAGAAGGACAAAATTGGACTCACTCGTTCGGTGGGTGGCCAGCTTTCAGGCAAAAGTGGTTTCAAGTAAATCGGGACTTGCATGGCTGAAAAGGCCTCAGTAAAGTTGATGAGAAGGCCGTCATTGACTTAACATTGGTGACCTTTTGAACTTTGGGGTCACTTTTGGGGCACTTCCTGTGGTCCTAGGATGACAACTTTGAACTCACATGTTCGGTGGGACGCCAGCTTTCAGGCAAAAGTGGTTGCAAGTCAATCGGGACTTGCATGGCTGAAAAGGCCTCAGTAAAGTTGATGAGAAGGCCGTCATTGACTTAACATTGGTGACCTTTTGAACTTTGGGGTCACTTTTGGGGAACTTCCTGTGGTCCGAGAAGGACAAAATTGAACTCACACGTTCGGTGGGACGCCAGCTATCAGGCAAAAGTGGTTGCAAGTCAATCGGGACTTGCAAGTCTGAAAAGGCCTCAGTAAATTTGTTCCTCATACATTGGCCACCTTTTGAACTTTGGGGTCACTTTTGGGGCACTTCCTGTGGTCCTAGAATGACAAAATTGAACTCACATGGTCGGTGGGACGCCAGCTTTCAGGCAAAAGTGGTTGCAAGTCAATCGGGACTTGCATGGCTGAAAAGGCCTCAGTAAAGTTGATGAGAAGGCCGTCATTGACTTAACATTGGTGACCTTTTGAACTTTGGGGTCACTTTTGGGGCACTTCCTGTGGTCCTAGAAGGACAAAATTGGACTCACTCGTTCGGTGGGTGGCCAGCTTTCAGGCAAAAGTGGTTTCAAGTAAATCGGGACTTGCATGGCTGAAAAGGCCTCAGTAAAGTTGATGAGAAGGCCGTCATTGACTTAACATTGGTGACCTTTTGAACTTTGGGGTCACTTTTGGGGCACTTCCTGTGGTCCTAGGATGACAACTTTGAACTCACATGTTCGGTGGGACGCCAGCTTTCAGGCAAAAGTGGTTGCAAGTCAATCGGGACTTGCATGGCTGAAAAGGCCTCAGTAAAGTTGATGAGAAGGCCGTCATTGACTTAACATTGGTGACCTTTTGAACTTTGGGGTCACTTTTGGGGAACTTCCTGTGGTCCGAGAAGGACAAAATTGAACTCACACGTTCGGTGGGACGCCAGCTATCAGGAAAAAGTGGTTGCAAGTCAATCGGGACTTGCAAGTCTGAAAAGGCCTCAGTAAATTTGTTCCTCATACATTGGCCACCTTTTGAACTTTGGGGTCACTTTTGGGGCACTTCCTGTGGTCCTAGGATGACAACTTTGAACTCACATGTTCGGTGGGACGCCAGCTTTCAGGCAAAAGTGGTTGCAAGTCAATCGGGACTTGCATGGCTGAAAAGGCCTCAGTAAAGTTGATGAGAAGGCCGTCATTGACTTAACATTGGTGACCTTTTGAACTTTGGGGTCACTTTTGGGGAACTTCCTGTGGTCCGAGAAGGACAAAATTGAACTCACACGTTCGGTGGGACGCCAGCTATCAGGAAAAAGTGGTTGCAAGTCAATCGGGACTTGCAAGTCTGAAAAGGCCTCAGTAAATTTGTTCCTCATACATTGGCCACCTTTTGAACTTTGGGGTCACTTTTGGGGCACTTCCTGTGGTCCTAGGATGACAACTTTGAACTCACATGTTCGGTGGGACGCCAGCTTTCAGGCAAAAGTGGTTGCAAGTCAATCGGGACTTGCATGGCTGAAAAGGCCTCAGTAAAGTTGATGAGAAGGCCGTCATTGACTTAACATTGGTGACCTTTTGAACTTTGGGGTCACTTTTGGGGAACTTCCTGTGGTCCGAGAAGGACAAAATTGAACTCACACGTTCGGTGGGACGCCAGCTATCAGGCAAAAGTGGTTGCAAGTCAATCGGGACTTGCAAGTCTGAAAAGGCCTCAGTAAATTTGTTCCTCATACATTGGCCACCTTTTGAACTTTGGGGTCACTTTTGGGGCACTTCCTGTGGTCCTAGAATGACAAAATTGAACTCACATGGTCGGTGGGACGCCAGCTTTCAGGCAAAAGTGGTTGCAAGTCAATCGGGACTTGCATGGCTGAAAAGGCCTCAGTAAAGTTGATGAGAAGGCCGTCATTGACTTAACATTGGTGACCTTTTGAAGTTTGAGGTCACTTTTGGGTCACTTCCTGTGGTCCTAGAAGGACAAAATTGAACTCACACGTTCGGTGGGTGGCCAGCTATCAGGCAAAAGTGGTTGCAAGTCAATCGGGAGTTGCATGGCTGAAAAGGCCTCAGTAAATTTGTTCCTCATACATTGGCCAACTTTTGAACTTTGGGGTCACTTTTGGGGCACTTCCTGTGGTCCTAGGATGACAACTTTGAACTCACATGTTCGGTGGGACGCCAGCTTTCAGGCAAAAGTGGTTGCAAGTCAATCGGGACTTGCATGGCTGAAAAGGCCTCAGTAAAGTTGATGAGAAGGCCGTCATTGACTTAACATTGGTGACCTTTTGAACTTTGGGGTCACTTTTGGGGCACTTCCTGTGGTCCTAGAAGGACAAAATTGGACTCACTCGTTCGGTGTGTGGCCAGCTTTCAGGCAAAAGTGGTTTCAAGTAAATCGGGACTTGCATGGCTGAAAAGGCCTCAGTAAAGTTGATGAGAAGGCCGTCATTGACTTAACATTGGTGACCTTTTGAACTTTGGGGTCACTTTTGGGGCACTTCCTGTGGTCCTAGGATGACAACTTTGAACTCACATGTTCGGTGGGACGCCAGCTTTCAGGCAAAAGTGGTTGCAAGTCAATCGGGACTTGCATGGCTGAAAAGGCCTCAGTAAAGTTGATGAGAAGGCCGTCATTGACTTAACATTGGTGACCTTTTGAACTTTGGGGTCACTTTTGGGGAACTTCCTGTGGTCCTAGAAGGACAAAATTGAACTCACACGTTCGGTGGGACGCCAGCTATCAGGCAAAAGTGGTTGCAAGTCAATCGGGACTTGCAAGTCTGAAAAGGCCTCAGTAAATTTGTTCCTCATACATTGGCCACCTTTTGAACTTTGGGGTCACTTTTGGGGCACTTCCTGTGGTCCTAGAATGACAAAATTGAACTCACATGGTCGGTGGGACGCCAGCTTTCAGGCAAAAGTGGTTGCAAGTCAATCGGGACTTGCATGGCTGAAAAGGCCTCAGTAAAGTTGATGAGAAGGCCGTCATTGACTTAACATTGGTGACCTTTTGAAGTTTGAGGTCACTTTTGGGTCACTTCCTGTGGTCCTAGAAGGACAAAATTGAACTCACACGTTTGGTGGGACGCCAGCTATCAGGCAAAAGTGGTTGCAAGTCAATCGGGACTTGCATGGCTGAAAAGGCCTCAGTAAAGTTGATGAGAAGGCCGTCATTGACTTAACATTGGTGACCTTTTGAAGTTTGAGGTCACTTTTGGGTCACTTCCTGTGGTCCTAGAAGGACAAAATTGAACTCACACGTTCGGTGGGTGGCCAGCTATCAGGCAAAAGTGGTTGCAAGTCAATCGGGAGTTGCATGGCTGAAAAGGCCTCAGTAAATTTGTTCCTCATACATTGGCCAACTTTTGAACTTTGGGGTCACTTTTGGGGCACTTCCTGTGGTCCTAGGATGACAACTTTGAACTCACATGTTCGGTGGGACGCCAGCTTTCAGGCAAAAGTGGTTGCAAGTCAATCGGGACTTGCATGGCTGAAAAGGCCTCAGTAAAGTTGATGAGAAGGCCGTCATTGACTTAACATTGGTGACCTTTTGAACTTTGGGGTCACTTTTGGGGCACACAGCGTTTTGCCACATAAAACAGTGATTCCACCACAAAACAGCATTTTGCCACATAAAATAGTGTTTCTCTCTCCAAACAGCATTTTGCCACATAAAACAGTGATTCCACCTATAAACAGCATTTTGGCAGATAAAACACTGTTTCTCCATCCAAACAGCCTTGAAAGGCAAAAAATGCCGTTTCCAGCCAGAAACAGCATTTTGCCACATAAAATAGTGTTTCTCTCTCCAAACAGCATTTTGCCACATAAAACAGTCATTCCACCCCAAAACAGCATTTTGCCACATAAAACAGTCATTCCACCACAAAACAGCATTTTGCCACATAAAACAGTGTTTCTCTCTCCAAACAGCATTTTGCCACATAAAACAGTGTTTCTCTCTCCAAACAGCATTTGGCCACATAAAACAGTGTTTCTCTCTCCAAACAGCATTTTGCCACATAAAACAGTGATTCCACCTATAAACAGCATTTTGGCAGATAAAACACTGTTTCTCCATCCAAACAGCCTTTAACGGCAAAAAACGCTGTTTCCAGCCTAAAACAGCGTTTTGCCACATAAAACAGTGATTCTGACCTCTAAACAACCTTTAGAGGCAAAAAACGCTGTTTGAAGCCAGAAACAGCATTTTGCCACATAAAACAGTGAATCCACCTATAAACAGCATTTTGGCAGATAAAACACTGTTTCTCCATCCAAACAGCCTTTAACGGCAAAAAACGCTGTTTCTAGCCCAAAACAGCGTTTTGCCACATAAAACAGTGATTCCACCACAAAACAGCATTTTGCCACATAAAACAGTGTTTCTCTCTCCAAACAGCATTTTGCCACATAAAACAGTGATTCCACCTATAAACAGCATTTTGGCAGATAAAACACTGTTTCTCCATCCAAACAGCCTTTAACGGCAAAAAACGCTGTTTCCAGCGTAAAACAGTGTTTTGCCACATAAAACAGTGATTCTGACCTCTAAACAACCTTTAGAGGCAAAAAACGCTGTTTCCAGCCAGAAACAGCATTTTGCCACATAAAACAGTGAATCCACCTATAAACAGCATTTTGGCAGATAAAACACTGTTTCTCCATCCAAACAGCCTTTAACGGCAAAAAACGCTGTTTCCAGCCCAAAACAGCGTTTTGCCACATAAAACAGTGATTCTGACCTCTAAACAACCTTTAGAGGCAAAAAACGCTGTTTGCAGCCAGAAACAGCATTTTGCCACAGAAAACAGTGAATCCACCTATAAACAGCATTTTGGCAGATAAAACACTGTTTCTCCATCCAAACAGCCTTTAACGGCAAAAAAAGCTGTTTCTAGCCCAAAACAGCGTTTTGACACATAAAACAGTGATTCCACCACAAAACAGCATTTTGCCACATAAAATAGTGTTTCTCTCTCCAAACAGCATTTTGCCACATAAAACAGTGATTCCACCTATAAACAGCATTTTGGCAGATAAAACACTGTTTCTCCATCCAAACAGCCTTTAACGGCAAAAAATGCTGTTTCCAGCCTAAAACAGTGTTTTGCCACATAAAACAGTGATTCTGACCTCTAAACAACCTTTAGAGGCAAAAAACGCTGTTTGAAGCCAGAAACAGCATTTTGCCACATAAAACAGTGAATCCACCTATAAACAGCATTTTGGCAGATAAAACACTGTTTCTCCATCCAAACAGCCTTTAACGGCAA